>NC_084641.1:42827032-42897032 GCF_019802595.1 Syngnathoides biaculeatus | reverse complement strand
GGCAGTCTGCTGTTGACTACAAAATCAAATCTATTTTGCACAAACTTTTTTTGTTTCTAGGATTTACCAATTCTTTGACTCAGTAAACTAATATTTTGTAGCATAAAGTCAACCAACTCATGCCACCTTTCAGCTGTTATTCCACTCCCAAGATTCCTTAACGACATTTCACATTTAATTTATATTTCTTGGTTTTGCTTGGTTTTTGATGCCACCCCACAAAGTCTCGATTGTATTAAGGTCCGGGGATTGGGTTGGCAACTTCTCTTCTTAACTAGTTGTTTGGAGTCATTGTCTTGTTGAAAGACCCCTTTCAAGGGTATGTCTCCCTTCATCGTAAGGCAACAGTCCCTTTTCAAGTATATTGACATACACCAACTGATCCATGATCTCTGGTATATGATAGATAGGTAGAACACCATAGTAGGAGAAACGTGCCTGTATCATGATGCTTGTACCACCTTTCTTCAGTCTTCACTGTGTTCTTTGGTAAATTGTAGCCTCTTCTGCATATGCCTTTTTCTTTCTTTTTTTTTTCCTTTTTTTCCACAGGGGATTCTTGTAAATAGTTTCACACAGATGTCTTCTCACTGTCACAGTGCTTACAGCTAACTCCAGAAGGTTTTATAATCCCAGAGCTGACCATTTGTCCGAGTCTTTGCTATTCTGGTTATTTTGCGACCCATTATGATGGTTGTCGTCATTTTTTCTGCCATGTGTCTGGTTTTGCTCTTCATTTTAAGACATTAGAGCCCATTTTAGCTGAATGGCCTATAATTTTTTGCACCTCTCTATAAGGTTTCCTCTCCAGTGAAACTTAATCAGAGTATGCTGTTCTTCTGGAAAATGTGTTGACCAACCCATTTTCTGTCAGCCTTGCAAGGAGAAATGCATGTTCAACAGGTCCTGCCTTCATCCTTAAATAAGGCCTTGCTGATTCACACCTTTTTTTTTTTTTTTTTTTTTTTTTTCATAAAATTGATGACCTCATTGAATGCCACACTTTTTTTTTTTAATGCACCAATTAAACAAATTGCCCAATCGCACAGCCTTAAAAGTTTGCATATCATGAATGATGGGTCTTGTTGGTTTTCTGAGAAACGACTGCACCTCCTGGTAACTTGTATGAGATGTAGCATTGAAAATCATACTAAAAACGTAGATTAGTCTGGTTAGTCAGATTGGACTGCAATTATGTTGAACACTTCTGTATTTGCAGTTTTGCTTTTCAATGTTTTTTGAACTGGAAAAAGCAAATTTTCACTGCGTGCAAGAGTGTTTAATTCAAGCTTTGGCCTTGTTGGTTCAATTGCTTTGGCGCAGACAGGCTGGAAAATACCTCCTGGCATTACACACTTTTATTTAATGATTTCCTTTCTTTCTTGAAGCTCTGCAAGCAACAGAATCATTGGAGCCAAGGACCATGCTTCTGTCCAGATCAACATAGCAGAGGTAACTTTTTTTTTTTTTTTTTTTTTTTTCTTGGGTGCAGTGAGGTTAATAAATATTTGAACACCCTGTGATTTTTGCAAGTTCCCCCACTTTGGAAAAAATTGAGGGGTCTGAAATTTTTATCTAAGGTGGATGTCCGTCCACTGTGAGACAATCTTAATATAAAGCAAAAGTCCAAATTTTTTGTTTTGATACTGCTGCAAGTAGGTATTTTAAAACCTGTGAAAATCGGCCTTTGACATGTGCTGGTTGAAGCAGGGAAACCTTGAATGCCATGCATGATTTCAAACTGTGACGTCTTAGTGTATTACCAACAGTCACATTGGAAATGGTGCTCCCAACTCTTCAGGTCATTGACCAAGTCCTGTCGTGTAGTCCTGGGCTGATTCCTCACTATTCTAAGGATCATTGAGACCCCACAAGGTGATATCTTGCATGGGGCTCCACTCCGATTGAGAGTGACTGTCATGTTTAGCTTTTTCCATTTTCTAATATTGCTCTAACATTGGACCTTTTTTTCACCAAGCTGCTTGGCAATTTCTCTGTAGCCCTTTCCAGCCAAGTGGAGTTGTACAATTTTGTCTCTGGTGTCTTTGGACACCTCTTTGGCCTTGGCCATGTTAATGTTTGAGCCTTACTGATTGTATGGGATGGACAGGTGTCTTTATGCATCTTACGACCTCACACAGATGCATCTGATTCAGGATAGATAATACATGGAGTGGAGGTGAACTTTCAACGGCAGACTAACAGGCCTTTGAGGGTCAGAATTCTGATAGACAGGTGTTCAAATACTTATTTGCAGCTGTATCACACAAATAAATCATACATTGTGATTTCTGGATTTTTCTTTTTAGATTCTCTCACAGTAGAGATGCATCTACGATGAAAATTTCGAACTCCTCCATGATTTCTAAGTGGAAGAACTTGCAATATGGCAGGGTGTTCAAATAGTTATTTTCTTCACTGTATGTGCCCTACGATTGGCTGGCAACCGGTGAGGGTCCACCTCTCACCCACAGTAAAATGGGATAAGCTCCATGATACCCATGAGGTTGAATGGTACACAACATAAATGGATGACTGAATGTTACAATTTTTTGTGATAAAAATATTTTTCTCGGTAATTAGTAGATAAATACAAAAATAACATGCAGCTGCTCTATAAATATCTACCAGGGTTTACTTTTGTAGGCACTTCCACACCATTTCTAGAAGAATCACAATGTCCCAACACGAGTAAGCTATCTTAAGAAGCCTTAAGAAGGGTGAAGGGGGTCCTTTGGGGGAAATACGCAGGCACGACGTTAATGACCCCAAAGTGTATTCTGTTAAATATGGGTTAAAGGACATTCATATCTTTGGATTTCGTTTTCCACACAATCTCCTAATGTTAGCTGTATGTCCCAATGTCTTCTGCAGGTGGACAAGGTCACAGGTCGCTTCAACGGTCAGTTCAAGACTTATGCCATCTGTGGCGCCATCCGCAGGATGGTGAGTGTTTTCATCCTTAAAATAAGATTTGGATCGGGCTTTGTGAAGGATTAATTGCCTATTTCTAAAGGTATGTGTGTGTTCTCCCCAAATAGGGAGAGTCTGATGATTCAATCCTCAGGCTGGCAAAGAATGATGGAGTTGTTGCTAAGTAAGCAGACTCTCTTACATATCATCATCACTTAACTTTACTTGAATTTTTTTTTTTCCCATCCACAGGAACATCTGAGTGATCAACATATTTTCAATAAAATGTGACAAAATTCCAATGCTTATTGATCCTTTTTTTAATTTTTAAAATGTCTGTTAATGTATAATTCATACACAACAAATGACCAGTATTTTTTTTTTTCCAATCACATTTAGTATAAAACACAGTAATCCCTTATTTTTCGCGGTTAATGGGGCCCAGAACCTCCCGCGAAATGTGTAAAACGCAAAGAAGGACTCTCCCCCCACACACACCCCAGGAATTTTCATGTATATGTGTATCTGGGTACCAGAATGATTAAAATATAAATAGTATTTATACTTTACAAATTTGAGACTAAGATTACAACAGTACACAATCTTTATAAAACCTTTGTTAATCTTTCCTGGAACTGCTGCCTGGCCATGGTCAAGAAATGCAGGGGAAACCCCTTGGTGACGGGAACAATAATTGTATGAAGCACTGGTTTGCTGCTTGATAGGCTTTATTAGAGCCTTTAAGCACATAGAATCAACATATCCTCTCTTAAACACGACTCCTCCCGGGTTGCCCTTGCTAAACTTGTAAATATTACACACGAGCAACTGCGTTTACACACACACACACTCTCTCTCACACTCCCTCTGTGTGTGCATGTACGTGCACACAAAGTACCACCGCTCGCTTTCGCTGGGCCACAACGCTTAGATGGTATTGTAACTACATAAACTACTTCTTTTCCTTTCGGCTTGTCCCGTTAGGGGTCGCCACAGCGTGTCATCTTTTTCCATCTTAGCCTATCTCCTGCATCCTATCTTCCTCTCTAACCCCAACTGCCCTCATGTCTTCCCTCACCACATCCATAAACCTTCTTTTTGGTCTTCCTCTCGCTCTTTTGCCTGGCAGCTCCATCCTCAGCACCCTTTCACCAATATACTCACTCCGTCGCCTCTGAACATGTCCAAACCATCGAAGTCTGCTCTCTGGAATCTTGTCTCCAAAACATCCAACTTTGGCTGTCCCTCTAATGAGCTCATTTCTAATCGTATCCAACCTGCTCACTCCAAGCGAGAACATCAACATCTTCATTTCTGCTACCTAGCAGACTCTTCTGTCACATAACACACCAGACACCTTCCGCCAGCTTTTCCAACCTCCTTGGACCCGTTTCTTCACTTCCTTACCACACTCACCGTTGCTCTGGATTGTTGACCCTAAATATTTGAAGTCCTCCACCCTCGCTGTAGCCTCACTCTTCCCCCTCCACTTTTCTCATTCACGCACATACATTCTGTTTTACTTCGGCTAATCTTCATTCCTCTCCTTTACAGTGCATGTCTCCATCTTTCTAATTGTTACTCTGCATGCTCCCTGCTTTCACTGCATATCACAATATCATCTACAAACATCATGGTCCAAGGGGGTTCCAGTCTAACCTCATCTGTCAGCCTATCCATTACCACTGCAAACAGGAAGGGGCTCAGCTGATCCCTGGTGCAGTCCCACCTCCACCTTAAATTCTTCTGTCACACCAAAGGCACACCTCACCATTATTCTGCTGCCATCATACATGTCTTGTACTATTTTAACATACTTCTCTGCCACACCGGACTTACGCATGCAGTAGCACAGTTCCTCTCTTGGTACTCTGTCATAGGCTTTCTCTAGATCCACAAAGACACAATATAGCTCCTTCTGACCTTCTCTGTACTTTTCCACGAGCATCCTCAAGGCAAATAATGCATCTGTGGTACTCTTGGCACGAAACCATACTGTTGCTCACAAATACTTACTTCTGTCCTGAGTCTAGCCTCCACTACTCTTTCCCATAACTTCTTTGTGTGGCTCATCAACTTTATTCCTCTATATTTCCCACAGCTCTGAACATCCCCTTTGTTCTTAAAAATGGGAACAAGAACACTTTTCCTCCATTCTTCAGGCATCTTTTCGCCCGCTAGTATTCTGTTGAATAAGTTGGTCAAAAACTCCACAGCCATCTCTCCAAATTGCTTCCATACCTCCACCGGTATGTCATCAGGACCAACTGCCTTTCCATTTTTCATCCTTTGTCGTGCCTTTCTGACTTCCCCCTTACTAATCATTGCCATTTCCTGGTCCTTCACACTTGCCTCTTCAACTCTTCCTTCTCTCTCTCTCTCTCTCTCATTTTCTTCATTCATCAACTTCTCAAAGTATTGTTTCCAGCTATTTAGCACACCACTAGCACCAGTCAACACATTTCCATCTCGATCCTTAATCACCCTTACCTGCTGCACATCATTCCCATCTCTATCCCTCTGTCCATCTGCCAACCTGTAGAGATCCTTTTCTTTCTTTCGTGTCCAACCTGGTGTACATGTCTTCATATGCCTCTTGTTTAGCCTTTGCCACCTCTACCTTTGCCCTACGTCGCATCTCGAGGTACTCCTTTCGCCTCTCCTCAGTCCTCTCAGTATCCCACTTCTTCTTCGCTAATCTCTTTCCTTGTATGACTCCCTGTATTTTGGGGTTCCACTACCAAGTCTCCTTCTCCCCTTTCCTACCAGAAGACACACCAAGTACTCTCCTGCCTGTCTCTCTGATTACCTTGGCTGTCATAGTCCAGTCTTCCGGGAGCTTCATCTGTCCATCGAGAGCCTGTCTCACCTCTTTCCGAAAGGCCGCACAACATTCTTCCTTTCTCAGCTTCCACCACATGGTTCTCTGCTCTACCTTTGTCTTCTTAATCTTCCTACCCACCACCAGAGTCATCCTACACACCACCATCCTATGCTTTACAGTCAGTAATCTCCTTCAGATTACATCGTCTGCACAAAATATAATCCACCTGCGTGCTTCGACCTCCGCTCTTGTAGGTCACTATATGTTCCTCCCTCTTCTGGAAATCTGTCCCTCAAAGTTCCTTTCCTGGATGCCGTACTTACCCATCACTTCTTCATCGCCCCTGTTTCCTTTACCAATATTTCCATTACAATCTGCACCAATCACAACTCTCTCGCTCTCTGGTATGCTCAGAACTACTTCATCTAGTTCCTTCCAGAATTTCTCTTTCAATTTGGTCACATCCTACCTGTGGGGCATAGCCGCTAACCACATTACATAACACCCTCAATTTCAAATTTTAGTCTCATCACTCGATCTGATACTCTTTTCACCTCCCAAGACATTCTTTGCCAGCTCTTCCTTTATAAAATAACCCCTACTCCATTTCTCTTCCCATCTACTCTGTGGTAGAGTTATTTAAACCCTGCTACTAAACTTCTAGCCTTACTACCTTTCCACCTGCTCTCTTGAATGCACAGAACATCATCCTTTCTCCTAATCATCATGTCAACCAACTCCTGAGCTTTTCCTGTCATAGTCCCAACATTCAAAGTCCCTACACTCAGTTGTAGGCCCTGTGCATTCCTCTTTTTCTTCTGACGATGGATCCAGTTTCCACCATAGGGCTGCATTTTGAAAATACATAAACAATACAGGGTTCGCACACGGCCCTAAGTCCCTAAAAACCCCTAAATTTTCTAAGGTGAATTTAGTCGCCCTTAAAAGTCCTTTTAAAAATACCCGAAAACCGGTCAAGCCCTTAAAAAGGCCTTAAGTTAAAAAAAAAAAATCAAATTGAGGACCCCTACCGCCAAAATTCTCCCTAAAAAATTATCTTTTATTTTAAAAAAAATAGCGATTTTGTCTGGCGTCCAAAACAGCCGGAAATTGTCAACAGAAGTCACCGTGTTCACAACTAGTTGCCATCTTGTCGTCGAAATTCCATTCTTCATTTATGTGAGTAGGCATTTCACTTTGTCTTCATTTCGACATAGCGTAGTTCTTTCATCGATCCAACTTGTATCATGGGGAAGTGCAATTTTTGAGATGCTTGGGTTGAAAATAAGGAGTTTGGGGGCTTGGTTCGTCGAGATCCAAAAGATCGGCACGTTTTACTGCCATCTGTGCAAGCAGAGTTACCAGCTTGGAAAGATGGGCGTCAAAGCGCTGGAGACGCGCTGATTTGGCAAAGACTCTCTCATCTTCCGTCGGTATGAATCTGTTTCTAAAATATCAAGATAGTGAAGCCTCAACTTGAGGCAGTGGTATTGGCAGTGCATGAGCACCTATAGTTGTCCAGTCATCGACTTCAACTAGCCAGAAGTCTCTGCAGCAACAATTAGAGGAGGCACTGGGTAGACTCAAGGAGCTAGAGTAGGGGTGCTGAGACAGACATCAGTAGAAGACATTAGTGTATATAGTTGCAATTGTAGTTACAATCTGTTTTTCAGTAGACTGTTATGTGAAGTAATTATGTGAAGACATTGACGATGGTCATATCAATGGGAACTACCACAAGGGGCGACAGTTGATCACTGTCACAGGTACTGAGGAACTGGAACCATTGAAGAACCAAGAACAGCCGATGCAACCGTTGGGCGAGTCTTTTTTTCCTTACTCTTGATTTCCCACAATGGCCCTAAATTTTTCATGTCGGCCCTAAAATTTTTCCATGTCGGCCCTAAATTTTTCATGTCAGCCCCTAAGAATGCCCCTAAAAAGCCCTTAAATTTTTTTGGTCAGACTGTGTATGAACCCTGCAATAATGTTTAAAAAAAAAAATGAACACAACACTAAGATATACAGTACAAATGCGAAACTATCAGCGTGGATGAGACAACGCGCATGAAAAGGAAATAGGTGGGACAAGGGAAATTTCTGGGTGAGGCTTTGTTGCGCAACCAATCAGGTCACCTTAAACTTTCATGCCAATCTGTCTGAATTTTTGTTTTTTTTCTTTTTTTTTTTTTTTAATAAAAACCAAAACCAACCAATGATTGTATTTTTATCGGCTTCCCAGTATGAACATTACCTTGTCTTTGCATGATCTGTTTAACTTTAAAGTATGTTTTGGTATGGAAGTACTTTTTTGAGTGTCAACAGTGCCTTGTGAAAGTATTTGGCCCCCTTGAACTTACCAACCTTTCACGACATTTCAGGCTTTAAACAAATAGATATTAAATTACATTTTTGTCAAGAATCAACAAGTGGGATACAATCATGAAGTGGAACAAAATTTTGGGATATTTTACAGTTTTGTTTTTTTTTTTAAAACAAAACCTAAAAAGTGGGGCGTGCAATATTGCTCTGCCCCCTTGCATTAATACTATGTAGCACCACCTTTTGCTGCAATTATAGCTGCAAGTCACTCTGGGGTATTTCTATCAGATTTGCACATCGAGAGACTGAAATTTTTGCCCATTCTTCCTTTCAAAACAGCTCGAGCTCAATGAGGTTGAATGGAGAGCGTTTGTAAACAGCAGTCTGACCAAAGCACCTTCTTCATGTTTGGTGTGTCTCCCAGGTGGCTTGTGGCAAACTTTAAACGAGACTTTTTATGGATATTTTTTGAGAAATGGCTTTATTCCTGCCACTCTTCCATAAAGCCCAGAATTGTGCAGTGTACGACTGATTGTTGTTCTATGTACAGACTCTCGCACCTCAGCTGTAGATCTCTGCAGTTCATCCAGAGTGGTCATGGGCTTCTTGGGTGCATCTCTATACTCAGTCTTCTCCTTGTTCGAGTTGAAAGTTTGGAGGGACGGTCGGGTCTTGGTAGATTTGCAGTGGTCTGATACTCCTTCCATTTCAATATAATTCCTTGCACAATGCTCCTTGAGATGTTTCAAGCTTGGAAATCTTTTTGTATCCAAATCCAGCTTTAAACTTCTCCACAAAAGTATCTTGGACCTGCCTGGTGTGTTCCTTGGTCTTCTGATGCTCCCTGCACTTTAAACAGAACCCTGAGACTATCACAGAGCAGCTGTGTTTATACTGAGACTTGATTACACACAGATCGATTCTGTTTATCATCATCAGACAACATTGGATCATTCAGAGATCCTCACTGAACTTCTGCAGTGGGTTTGCTGCACTGAAAGTAAAGGGGCTGAATAATATTGCACGCCCCACTTTTCAGGTTTTTATTTGTTAAAGTATAAAATATCCAATAAATTTTGTTCCACTTCACGATTGTGTCCCACTTGTTGTTGATTCTTGACAAAAATTTTTTCATTATTAGTTTGAAGCCTGAAATATGGCGAAAGGTTGATAAGTTCAAGGTGGCTGAATACTTTCACCAAGGCACGGTCGATTTAGTTATGTCTAAAATTGTATTGAATTTGTTCTTGATTCATTATTTTTCTTAATGTACATTCTTTACTTACTAAGTCATCTGACGTGGATCTTTGTTGAACATTCGGAAAGTGCCAATATGAGGACAGGCTGTTTTTTAGTAATGACTCGGATTACAGTATCTGCCTTCTGCAGTGATGAAAGTCCTCCGGATTTTCTCGGAATTCCGGATTTTTAAATTTTCATGAAAATTGTATCGAAAAATTGAGGGAAAATTGCCTAAAATTAATCTGGCTATTAGTTGACAACATTGTACGAACACGCGTTTGAGTTCATTGTTTTGCTTTCACAACAGTAGCCATGTTGAGCCACTAACACAAGTAACAGTCACGCCCCTCCCCTCGCATTCCCTCAAGACGTTGCTTATTTTGTGGTCTTGACATTAATTTACGTGTTTATTTCATAAACGTTAACTAAACATAGATAATCTCCAAAACCGGTATTCACCCGGAAACAGGAAATGCAAGTTAACTGTACTCAGTATGGACGGAGCATGTACGAAAGCGCATGTTCAGAACTGCTTCACGTAATGCGAGCGCATTTATGTCGAAAGTCATCAACATCATGAGCAATGTATAAAGAAATTCAGTTACACCAGGAGTTCTCATTGCGTCGATCGCGAGGCAGTTTGCATGCCCCCCCCCTCCCCCCTCGCCCAAAAAAGACACGTTAGACTATCATCCACCTCGTCGCTTGATTCAGGTGTGGGCAGTACGTCGAGCACGTGCACATAAAGGCGCATTCTAGCAAGCCGGCCTCCTATTTACGGCAGTCCCGTCTTCCCTCACAACATGCATCAATCTTCTCTTTGCTCTTCCTCTCTCTTTTGCCTGGCAGCTCCATCCTCAGCACCCTTCTACCAATATGCTCACTCTCTGGTCTCTGAAAATGTCCAAACCATCGAAGTCTGCGTTATCGAACCTTGTTTCCAAAACATCCAACTTTGGCTGTCCCTCTAATGAGCTAATTTCTAATCCTATCCAACCTGCGGATTCCTAGGGAGAACCTCAACATCTAATTTCTGCCAGCTCCAGCTATGCTTCCTGTTGTCTCTTCAGTTCCACTCTCTCTAATCCAGGGGTGTCAAACTCCCTTTGGTCTGCGGGCCGAATACAGCTTAATTTGAGATCAAGCGGGCCGGACCAGTAAACTCATTGCAAAATTACATAGAACTAACAATAAGACCACTTTTTTCCTTTGTATTAGTCACTAATACTAATAATTAGTGCAAAGAATGAGTAAATTATCAAAATGTTTATTAACCGAATTTTCCTTTTACATTATGAACAATATATTATGAACAAGAGAATAACATAAGAACATAAATAAAGTATGTGCAATTTTAACAACACTTTTACACAGTTAAACATATATTTAAGTGTGTTGTACATAAAACTGATCACAGAAATAGTAACAATGTTCCAAAAACATTTAGTACCAGCCTTGTGGAACTTAAAAACACTGTTTTTCAACATCTGGAAAGCAATTTGAACAAATGAATAACTTTCACAACAATTATTCGTCTTGCTTGGAATTTGCCCTTGAAACTTGACATCGTTTATCCTGCACAAGTGCATCAATATGAGGAATCATGTCCTGAGAAGCAGCCAATTTCAGAATCTCATTCAAATGCTTATGTGTGAGCTTTGAGCGCAGCTTTGTTTTATTAATGTTCATTAGTGAGAAAACTTGCTCACAAAGGTAGGTTGTCCCAAACATGGACAATGTTTTAGCAGCTAGTGCTGTCAACGCGGGATAGCCTGGTAGGAGGTACTTGTAAAATGTGTCCAAGCTTACAGAGGCAAATCTGTCCTTCAGTTCTACATCACACTGCAAATCAATGATTTCAAGTTGCATGGCAACGGGCAAATCAGAAGCTTTGACTGAATGGTGAGCGAAAAACTGCAAAATCTGTTTCGAGTTCGCTAAAAACCTGAAATCTTTTCTCAAACTCCATCAACGGCCCTGAAATCTTCTCTTCTCTTCTCTCACGTCACGTCAGAATTAACGCTTGCTGCGCACATATCTTTTAAACAGGGAAAATGAGCAGGGTCACCGCTTGCCACCTGCGTCTCCCATAACCCGAGCTTTAACTTGAATGCACGTATGCTGCCATAATACTGTGTTACGATTTTTTTGCGTCCCTGCAACATTTTGTTAAGAATATCCAAGTGCTCAGTGATGTCAACCATAAACGCAAGGTCCTGCAGCCACAGATGGCACTGTAATTCCTTAACAGGTTTCCGTTTTTTCTCCATGAGTTGTCCGATTTCATCACGTAAATCAAAGAAGCGCATTAGCACAGCGCCTCTGCTTAACCATCGTGTGTTCGTGTGATAAGGCACACCATGGATAATGTTACAGTCACTGAGAAAGCTGTCAAATTGACAATGATTGAGACCTCTGGCTCGGATGAAATTAACAGTTCAGACAACCACCTCCATGACATGATCCATTCTTAGCGATTTGCTGCATAATGCCTCCTGATGCAAAATGCAATGAAATGTCCAAAAATTACCTCCCCCATTTGCGGCTTGTACTTTATCTCTGAACTTTGTCACAACCCCTGCCTTTTTACCTATCATTGACGGCGCACCATCAGTAGCCAGGCTTACGGCGCGTGACCAGTCCGCTCCGACTCTGTCCAGCGCTCCAACGACGGAGCTGAAAATGTCCTCAGCTGTTGTGGTGTCGATCATCGGCACCAGGGTTAGGGGTTAGGGTTAGTCATTGGATCGGTGTCAAATGTGCAAATAGGGGGTACCGTTGACTATTTTAAAGTCCTTCAGTTTCCATGCAGACAGGTCCAACATAGCAGCAGAGTCAGTGTAAACTGAGTCAGAATAGTCAGTGACAAGATTGTCCGACCGCAAGTTCCAGTGCAAGACAAGACTGCGAGCACTTCCACTGCCGGACTGAGGGAGCAGATGTTAGTTTGGAAGGGGAAACCGTTAAAAATTCACCTGAGGGCTGCTGCTCCACTACGGCAGCCGCCGCAGCCAAAGAGCCATTCGGGTTACGGTAACAGGAACCATCAGTGAACAGAACCCTACCATTAGTCAGAGGTTGGACAGATTTCACAGCAGTGTGGGTCTACATGCAATTCGTCAGATATGTTAATGCCGGTTTGTACATATGTGATGTTTGGTGCCGTGAGAATTTTCAACAGGCGTGTTTGCCTCAGAGAAGATAGTGTGAATGCTGATTAGGCAACGTAGGCTGTCACCGAGTGGTCAGTAAGGACCACAAGGGGATATGACATTACCATGTGTGCAGTTTTCTGAATAACTTTGGCAAGCTGCAAACCTTGTGCATTCAGGGCTTTTGGCCTCAAGTGGATCAGGTGGAATGCTACAATACATCAGGACATGACGCTTTCCATCCCTCTTCTGATATAAAGTGGCATTCACAATGGTAGGTGTGACAGTAACACCTAAGTGACATGGGATGGTATCCTTTGGAGCAGCCAGAAATGCTGCTCATGCGAGATCATGTAAAAGAGTGGTATAGACAGTCTAACTCCCATGACCACTCCAATTTGGCAGAAAGGTTTCTGTAACCTTGTTTTTTCACCATGTGTCTGAGGGGAGTGGTGCGATCTGCAAAGCATGAATGATAGTGTCTGCTGTAGCTGCACAAGCAAAGCAAGCATCATTCACCATGTCAGGATGTTTGTGTTGTGGAATAGAAGAACGATGCTCCGAGGACATAGTGGATCCTTCAGAGGACACCACTATACTCATGAAGGTCACCGATTTGCGACAATACTGAAGCTTCTTTCTGGAAGCTTTGAATCCCAGCTTATTCAAACGAAGCAAAACAAGTTTAGTTAGAGACAAACACAACTGTGCTGTTGGGGCTGCCAACAGGAGATCATCAACATACATCAGGAGTGAACATCCGTCTGGGAGATCTAGATCCTGCAGCAATGATTTCAAACATTGATTAAAAATTCCAGGTGAGAGGCCCCGTAGCTCAGTGGTTAGAGCACTGGTTTGATAAACCAGGGGTTGTGGGTTCGTATCCCACTGGGGCCTCCACTCCCTGAGAAGGGTTGCGTCAGGAAGGGCATCCGGCGTAAAAATTGTGCCAAACATATGTGCGTTCATCTGAGATGACACGCTGTGGCGACCCCGAAAGGGACAAGCCGAAAGAAACTTACTATTAAAAATTCCAGGTGAATTTTTGAAGCCTTGTCGCAGCTTGGTGTATTGCAAATTGTGTCCCTGATATCTGAATGCAAACAAGTGTCTACACTCGGGTGTGGGTGGGACACAGAAGAATGCATTTGGCAAATCAATCACTGTGAAGTATTTCAAATCAGGGGTGATGGTAGACAACATTCTGTGGAGGTCTGGTACAGCTAACAATGTTGTTCTCGTTACATAAATAAGAGCTCTCAAATCATACGCCATACGATAATTGTTACCATCTGCTTTTTAAAACTGGCCTGAGTGGTGTACACCACGAGGAGGTGGATGTTTCCAGGACTCCAGAATTCCACAGGCCAGTGAGAGTGTCCTCCATCCCCTGGTTAGCAGCCGCAGGCCAGGGATATTGAATTCTGTTAATATGATATCCTGGAAAGACAGTAATTTTAATGTCTGGTGTCTTAGTACAATGTCCAAAATCAAAGGGTCCAGAGGACCAAGCTAATTTAGACAGTTCATTTAACATTGACTCAGCGTTGTCATAGTCAGAGTAGTCACGTCCGTGTTTTCTAGTTAGGGTCTCGTGTTCTAATATGGTGATACTAGTTGTCGGATGTGCGTCAGGAACGTTTATGCAGTATTCATCTGCAGTTTTGGAGATCTGTACGTCAGAGAGTGGTGTGGCCTCCCAGTCAGTCATTTGAGTCAGTCGTTTCCCCATAGGTCCCAGCTGCCGGGCCTCGTGTCCTGGAGACGGAGCGAGTAAAATGTGGGGTACTGACTCTTCCTGCATTTTGAACCATGTCATTTGATCTGGTGTAAGAGAGCAGGATGCCGCTACACCCTCTCTTGCTGCGTATATATGTGTGGATGTAATGTCCCAAGCATCACTTTGTATGCATGTATGCATGTAAACTTTTCAATGTATACTAGATCGTGGTTGGGGTCGTAATGTAGTGTGCAATGGTATGGATCGAGTGGAGGTAGGTAAGCCCCAAGAGTGTTTAACCAGGGATTCCACAACAGAAATTGATGTCTGAGACCAGGTTTGAGCGGTGTTTATGGTTCAAGTCTGCCCTAATAGTTGTCCACAGTTGGAGTTGGTTCACTCAAAGGTGTTCATAAGCCATTGTCCAGAGTGGAAGACGGTGTCAGCTGCCGGCATTATAAACAAATGGTGGAAGGTCTGTCCAGCCAAGCTTGTCGGTAGGGGTTGAGTCCATTGCGGGGCCTATTGAGTCCCTGAGAAGCCCATCAATTGCACAGTGTGTTGTGACAATAAAGTGTCCGGGAGCGAGATGTTGAGTGAGGAGCATGTTGCCCCTGTGTCAACGAGAGTGTTCACTTTTTGCCCTGCAACAGAGATCGGGATCATGGCACCTGCGTCGCCGGACCCTGGCTTCCCGGGCACCTCTAGTGGTACTGTCCTACCTGCTGCTCTCCATCCTGCTGCAAAGGTGGGCCGCCAATGCTGCCATTTTTGCCTCTGCCTTTGCCCCCTCAGTTGTTGGACCAGCCACCACGCCCTCGCATTGGACCTTGCGATGGAGGAGCTGTAAGACAGTCTTTAATCCAGTGATCAAGAGAACCACAACCAAAACATCCTTCATCACATTGTTGTTGCACTCTCCCCCGGCCACCTACACGCCTTCCTGCGTATCCACCCCAGCTCTTACCCCGGAACCCACCTGCCTGTGTAGGTGGTTGTGCCTGCCAAAAAATTACGTCTGGTGTGGTTTTGGACCTTTACGTCTTACCCCGTGCTACTTGTAATTTAAGAAGTTGTTTTTATAGTTTAGTAATTTCATTATTCTCACCCTGTTGTTGGCTTAAATACATTTTGAGGTGATGCACTAAGTGTCTTGGGTCATCTCTGGACAGAAGATTAGGGTCAGCTTTAAGAGTTGTCTGTACTGGTTCAGGGAGACCTGCCAGAATCCCAGTATTGAACATAGCCTTCTCCTAACCAGACTCTCCAGGGTGACGTCCAGTCGATTTAGTCCAAAGTTTAGTGCACTTATCCAAGTGGTCAATGGGTCGTTTAACATCGGGGAAAGAAGTGGGTGGGGCTGTAACAGGAGTGGGGAACCTCTCTGATAGCTGCGGCCAGACATGCGAAGTGTGCTCTCAATATGGTTCCACTGGGTTCGTTAAGCATACCTGCAGTTGTCTCGATTTCTCTTTGTTCATGATCTAGATGCTGCTTGTCTCCAGTCTGTCATGCAGAGTGTATACCCCTGTAAAGTTTCCACAAAACTAGACAACTGTGCACCAGAAGAGAGACGAGACAAGCGAGAAAGACAATCAACATCTTTAAAATCAAACGACTCGTATATTGGACCTGCTGGAGCCTCTGTCGGCATCATTGTAAAGCAAAGCAATGCAAATTTATTTGTATAGTGCATTTCATAGACGAGGTAACTCAATGTGCTTGACATGATTAAAGGCATTTGAAAACAGAGAAAAATTGTATAAAATGGGATAAAAACAATAAAAATGACAAAGACAATTAAAACCGCATACAGTGCAAGTAATATGATAAAAATTGGATATATTCTAAAAAGCATGAGGAAAAAAAAGAAGTTTTCGACTTTGTCGCGTTTTGTTTGCTTCTTATATAATATAATAATATCAGATATCCATCAATTTTCTTTACTGCTTATCCTTACAAGGGTTGCGGGGAGTGCTGGAGCCAATCCCAGCTGTCAACGGGCAGGAGGTGGGGTACACCAGAACTGGTTGCCAGCTAATCACAGGGCACATAGAGACAGACACCAGTCGTACTCTCAATCACACCTAGGGGCAACCTTGAGTGTCCAACTAATGTTGCCTGTTTTTGGGATGTGGTAGGAAACCCACGCAGGCACGGGGAAAGCATGGAAACTCCACACAAGCAGATCTGGGATTGAACTCGGGACCTCAGAGCTGTGAGGCGAACGCTTTACCAGCTGGGCCACCATGCTGCCATAATATAATATATTGTGTTGACATAATTCACCTGCGGGACTTCGAGTTGGGTTGTGGGGTTCCACACGGATTGTTTTTGTTGCCGCAATTCCGGGGTTAGTGAGTTCCCGCCGTAATGTGGTTAGTCTGTTAATGTCTACCATTAAAACAAGGTTTGTTCCTGTGCCATAATATAATGCATAATATATAATAATCTAATAATCTGTCAATTTCCTATGAGTTCATTGTCAGTTTGTCCCAATCGCGACTTTTACCCAAATTGTGGTTTTGAGTTTTTTTCAATGCGCACTTCCTTTCTTTATCTTGTTTTTTTTGTCAACATTAGGCATCATTTGCCACTCAATTTCAATGTGCATTTCATCTTTAGTCGGATTATATTCAGCACATTCATGATCAAATTCACCATCCACGATTATTAATATAATTTAGTGGTCACTCTTCTTTGACTAAACCCAACCGAATTCATATCGGCCAACAAATTAGCCTATACTATTCGTTTTTTTCGTACGCCACCTTGCGACGTCCCAGGCTCAAAACGGCAGCAAACCCTCTGTTTTTAAGGGATCCCATCCCCCTTAGGTGTAACAGGTAAACCTCACAGTGCAATTGTACGTCTACAATATACGTCAGCTACGATGGGATATACAACTTCTCTTTATCTCTTATTCGCTTATTCTCTTTATCTCTTATCCTCAATAACCATATGAGGCATGAACAATCTGATACCATTGACTTCTCAAATTTTGGCAGTTCAATATGCAGAATTTGACAGTAACAGACACCTACTTACCTTTTGGTTTTGGTTGCGACCTGGAGAAGTCAGAAGTACAGACGACCACCCTCGACTTAATCCTATTAAACTCCTGTGTTTCTCATATATCGCTCTTTATCTCATCTGTCGACGGCCAACACTCGCCTTCCTCCCTCAACTTACGATCGGGGTCACCAAATTGTAGGGATTTGCGAGTTTGGACCCTGTGTGTTCGCTGATCGAGGAAGGTATGACCAATGATTAGACAAAGTTAACAGTAAATTACAAATGAATGTGCAATACAGTCGTCCGGGTCTTGTCTCGGTATCTGCCGCACACGAGACGTGTGTCTTCTGGCAGGATAGCCCATGAAGAAGACAAGAGCTGCCCGGTAACACAAGGTTTTTATCTGTATAGGTCCATGGTAAAAGTGGCTGCCCCCCTTTGTGCCTGGGTTAATTCATGTATATCATGATGGGTGGATTAATGTCGACGAGTTTTATTTTTTGTTGTGACGATCTATTGTGAATCCAGAAATACTTCCTATACTTGTATAAATGCTAATTTCATGGAGGACAAACAATGTAGATTTACTGGATTCAAAGATTTCTTTTTACCTTATGTCAACAAATTCATCTGTAATGAAAGCTCTGTAAAATATATTTAATGATTTTTGTATATTGTGTAAAACTGACAACAGAATGTTATCTAAAATTCGGGGGTTTATAGTATCAGGTGTGATTCCACAAATAAAGAACAATTTAAAATAATGGAAGTGGTACATACATATATTCAGCATGTGATTTTTGAACACATATCCAGAGTGACATTTTTGCAAATCTTCTAAAACATTTGGCGTGAAAACAGTTATGTAAAAAAAAAAAAAGTTAAACTCTATTTGGATTCATCATACAGTACATTTAATAGAGTTTAGCGAAAATAAAAATGGTTTCAGTCTTTAACCTTGATTCCTTCTTTAATATTGTATTGTCCATGCAAAGTTTTACAGAGTGAGGGAGGGTTAGAGTTGCGTCCAACAACTGCAGCCAATACTTGACCAGTGTTGCTTGCAGTGATGCGATTTTTCCTGTAGGCAGAGCTGAATAGGTTCAAGACAAATATGAATAATTAGAAATGTACGGTCACTCATGACCTCTAGCACATATACAGATACCACAGTATTGAATTGGTTGCATATAAATTAATTGCCTTTTATTTGTACTTCATCCTACTAACTCTGTTTATGTTATCAATGCATTATGTAAGAATCATGCTGAAAGGTAATCATTTATGCAGCGTACACTAAAGACTAAGCCACTACCACAAAAACTGACAAAAACAAGACAAGTCCCAATTTTTTATTAGAGCTGAAAACATGTAGCAGGGGCAAATCTATTATTTAAGATTGGAATTATTGTCTTCACACTATTCACCTGGTTGAAGTTATAGGAGTTTAAACCCTTTCTGATGTGTTCCGGGACATTCGAAAATAAATTTGTAACAGTAAAAAAAGGTTAACGGCTCTGCCATGTTGTTCAGCACTAAGACACATGAGTCCAGAAGTAGACTCCTTATGACACACTGAACAAGCAGGTGCTAAGCCCAGGTGACATCATGGGGCGGGGTCATTGACGTTTCTTTTGGGTTTAGCTTTGAAAGTTAGCACATATCCAGACATTGCGTAAATTTTAAAAAAATCCCATCAATTTTCTTCGCCGTTCATCCTCACAAGGGCCACGGGGTGTGGTGGAGCCTATCCTAGCTGTCAACGCGCAGGAGGCGAGGTACACCGGGGTACTTGCAAACTCCACACAGGCGGGTCCAGGATTGAACCCGGGACCTCAGAACTGTGAGGCCAATGCTTTACTCGCTGATCCACCATGCCTGTTGATTTAAAATAAAAATAAAAAAATTCTTGAATTTAACTCTTCATTTTTTTTTCAATTAATGTCCAAAATATATTTAATAATACTATTGCTTTAGATTAGAAGGCTAATGTACAAAGAAATTTTGGACAAAGTCCTCCTTTAAAGATGATTGAACGACTGGGGCCCATCCACACAGTCTGGCAAGTGACGCCTATGTTGGCAATGTCAACGTTCTCAACAAAGGCATTGGAATGACATTGAAATTTAGTTGTAATATATATATATATATATATATATATATATATATATATATATATATATAGTTGTACTCAATTCTCAACAATTTTTAACGAAGTTTGCTTAATTAATTTTTTTTGTCAACACCAAAGCGTGTGATATCAATACATTTCATATCCTGCGTCATTTTTAAAGCTCCCCAAAAATATATACATTTTTGACTGCGAACGATTATTTCACTGCTGTTGTACAGTTTTGTGTGGAACTGTATGTAGCAGAATTTGTTGGCATCCTTGTACTTTTGATTTTCTTGTTGTCCACAGACCTGGTGTACGACCTTGACCTCGCTCGTTTATTGTTCCGCAGACACCTAGCTCAAAGGAGACGCGTATTTACAGTTTCACATCTGAGGCTTCAACGGTTCCTCCCCGAAAGGCCTCTGAGCAGAGATCGTCTATTTTGGCTTGGTGGACAATTATTTTATTTTATAGATTTTGTGTGTCATGGTTGGTTCTTTGTTGCCGGGCTTCATTCATAAATTCCATAAATTACTTTTGTTTTCAAGACTTTATATTTTTTTACTTTAATCTTACCCTTAGTATGTGGTCAAATACTGTGAACCATTTTATGAATTAAATACGCCCATGACTAAGTTTGAACACAACAAAATAAACATACTTCCTTTAATGACCCTCCAACACTGTAATTGAACAGTTTTCAAAAGTGTGGTCGGCAATTGTCTGCCATGTCGGAGAATAAGATGGGTCTAAAACGGAAAGACCAGGAGACCAACTCGTGAATCTATGTTTGTTCGTTTTTTCAGTTTATTCAATTTTCCAATCATAAGAGATGTCCTATAAGATGTTCTAAAAAGTTGTCAAGAGTATAAACAATGGATGCAGTAACAAAGTGGCCATCATAAACTTATACCTACATAAAATATATCTCACTACCCCACTAGGTGCTAAAACGTGGAAATAAAACTGTTTAGATAAAAGATATTTGTTTACTTTACCGAAACAGCATTAATTTATCTCATCATAGTCTCAAGGCTTAGAAGCGGACGGGGAAAATCAAGATGATGGTAGTAAAAAATAATGCTGCTTTTTTAAGACGTGGATATAAGGTTTATTTGTTGTTGATGTGCTCTAAAAAAATAATTAAAACTTATGTTGCAACTCAGCAGTGTTGTTCTACGCTTTTCTAAGTTGCTTGGGAAAAAAAACAGCCAGTCGAAAAAAATAACCCGTTTCTTATCTCTCGAAATTTAAGGTTGTTGGAATTCCTTTTTGGGCCATGTGACATTGTTGTCGTATTATCGGGCAGTTTCAAGGGAAAGAGGTCTGCTCCGATAGTGGATCTTTGCTTTAAGAAACGTGGCTTTAGCTGTGTACTAGAGGCGACCGGCTGACTGGCCTCTCGTTCACGAATGACACGCATGCGAGTCCGGCTTCTTCCTTCGACAGTCGACCTGCTTTCCGTACACTCGCCACTCGCACCCCTGCCTAAACAACCGCTATCCTCGGCGAGAAATGTCTGAGGTGGAAAAAGCTCTCAGCTCGGCCCCAGAGCCCGCCGCTGCAGTCCTGGACGCAGTGAACAGCACTGAACCCAACGGGACAGAGGCGCTCAATGTTACCGCCAAATTCGTAGCCACGCCGGAGGGTACGGCTTTGGCGTACGGCAGTCTGGTGCTTATGGCACTGGTGCCCATCTTTTTCGGAGCATTGCGCTCCGTGGCCTGCTCCAAGTCAAAGGTAAGACTGGGTTAGCTCGTTTGTTGGGGCTAGCTGAGCACACCATCGATTGAATTTCGTTTGTTTATCACATATTGTTTGAGCGGGCACATGTTGCGGTTGGACTGCTTTTAATGTCATATGGTTGGTTTATATTTCACGTAAATGAAAGTGAGCATAGAGCGTAGGTCATGTCATCTAAATCGTGTTGTTAACGTCTGAGTTACTCGTTCGTTGGGATGCTCACTCGAGTGTGACGTGTCCTTAACGAGCGAAGTTTAAAGGGGTTGTCAGTATTTCGACTAAAAAGTCTTAGTTTCAGTCATAGTCGTTTAACAAATTAAATTCAGTTGAAGTCATAATTTTTACATGAATTGTTGTGTAGTTTTGGTTCATAAAGTACTGAGAGATTATAAATTATACATTATCATATATAATGTGAACACCAGTTAATTAAGGTGGTATGGAGCAGTTGGGGGGCATCGTCAGGCCTATTTTTGGGAGGTTCAAGCCCCCTAAATAATTAATTTTTTTTAACCCTGCCCAAAAAAATCACCCAGGAAATAATAATGACTCCTCGACCCATATTAAATAATCGGAATTAAGAGAGATGACTAGAGAGTAACAAAGGAGGGCCCATAGCTCAGTGTTTAGAGAGTTGGTTTGGTAAACAGGGGTCGTACATTTGCATCCCATTGGGGCCTCCACTCCCCAAAAGGGGTTTTCGTCAGGAAGGGCATCCGGCGTCAACAAATTTGAGCGGCGGTAGAAGCACACAGGTGGATTATATTTTAGCCAGATGGTGTAATCTGAAAGAGGTTACTGACTGTAAAGTACTGGTAGGGGAGAGTGTAGCTTGACAACATGGGGTGGTGGTGTGTAGGATGACTCTGGTGGTGGGTAGGAAGACTAAGAAGACAAAGGTAGAGCAGAAAACCATGTGATGGAAGCTGAGAAAGGAAGAATGTTGTCCGGCCTTTTGGAAGGAGGTGAGACACCCTCTCGATGGACAGGAGGACCTCCCAGAAAACTTGACTACTACAGCCAAGGTGATCAGAGAAACAAGCAGGAGAGTACTTGGTGTGTCTTCTGGTAAGAAAGCAAGAGGCATATGACAAACATGTACACCAGTTTAGACACGAAAGAAGGAGAAAAGGATCTCGACAAGTTGGCCAAAGAGAGGAATAGAGATGGGAAGGATGTGGAGCAGGTAAGGGTGATTAAAGATAGAGATGGAAATGTGTTGACTGGTCCCGGTAGTGTACTAAAGATGTACAGAATACTGAAAAGTTGATGAATGAATAAAATGAGAGACAATGAAGAGTAGAAGAGGCAAGTGTGAAGGAGCGGGAAGTGGCAATGATGAGTAAGGCGGAAGGTAGAAAGGCACTGAAGAGGATGAAATATGAAAAGGCATTTGGTCCTGATGACATGCCTGTAGCTAAAGAAGCAATTTGGAGAGGTAGCTGTGGAGTTTTTTGACCAACATATTCAATAGAATTCCAACAGGCAAGAATATGCCTAAAGAATGGAGGAAAAGTGTGCGAGTTTCCATTTTAAGAACAAAGGCAATTTGGAGAGCTGTGGGAACTACAGGGGAAAAATGAATGATGTTGTGGGAAAGAGTAGTAGATGCTTGACTCAGGACAGAAGTAAGTATCTGCAAGCAACAGTATGGTTTCATACCGAGAAAGAGTACCACAGATGCATTATTTGCCTTGAGGATTCTCGTGGAAAAGTACAGTGACGGCCGGAAGGTTGTACATTGTGTTTTTGTGGATCTAGAGAAAGTCCATGACAGAGTACCAAGAGAGGAGCTGTGGTTCATCATGCGTAAGTCTGGTGTGGATGCATGAAACATGTTATAATAGTACAGGATATATGAGGCCAGCAGAACCAGACATGCACTGGAAAGGACAGGAATGAAGTTTGGCCAAAGTAAAACACAATATATGTGCAAGAATGAGAAGGGTAGAGGGGGAAGAGTATTGGTAGAGTATGCAGCTGTCAGGCAAAAAAGCGAGAGGAAGACCAAAGAAAAGCTTAATGGATGTTGTGAGGGAAGACATGAGCTGAGTTGCTGTTAGAGAGGAAAATATAGGGGATAGGCTGACATGGAAAATTTATGACTTGCTGTGGTGACCCCAATTGGCACAAGCCGAAGGAAAACTCCAATGCAAACATGGTGAAGCAGCATTTAGCTATGTGTAAGTCTGGTTTGATGGAGAAATATGTCAGAATAGTACAGGACATGTATGAGGGAAGCAGAACAGTGATGAGGTGCGTTTTAGGTGTGACAGAAGAATTTAAGGTCGAGGTAGGACTGCATTAGGGATCAGGTCTGAGCCCCTTCGTCTTTGCTGTGGTAATGGATAGGCTGACAGATGAGGTTAGACTAGAATCCCCTTGGGCGATGATGTTCGCAGATGACATTGTGATCTGCAGTAAAAGCAGGGATCAGGTGGAGGAAGAACAAAGATGGAGGCATGCAGTGGAAAGGAGAGGAATGAAGATTACCTGTAGTAAATCAGAATATATGTGCGTAAATGAAAGGGGTGGAGGGTGAAGAGTGAGGCTCCAGGGAGAAGAGATGGATAGGGTGGATTACTTCAAATACTTGGGGTCAACAATCCAGAGCAATGGTAAGTGAGGTAAGGAAGTGAAGAAACTGGTACAAGCGGGATAGAACAGCTGGCGGAAGGTTTCTGCTGTCTAGAGGCAAGAGTGACTATTTTGGAAGAAGGGTGCTGATAATGGAGCTGCCAGGCAAAAGGGTGGAAAGGAAGACCAAAGAGAAGGTTGATGGATGTTGTGAGGGAAGACATGAGGGGAGTTGGTGTTCAAGAGGAAGATGCAGGAGATCGGCTTAGATGGTAGGGTTCGCACGCGGCCCTAAAGTCCCTAAAAACCCCTAAATTTTCGAAGGTGCATTTAGGGGCTCCTAAAAGTCCTTAAAATCCGCGAAAACCAGTCAAGCCCCTAAAAAGGCCTTAAATTAAAAAAAATCAATGGGAGGACCTCTACCGCCAAAATTCTCCCTAAAAAATAAATTAATCTTTTATTTAAAAAAAAAATAGCGATCCGTCTGGCATCCAAATCAGCCGGAAATTGTCAACGCGATCTTGTCAATATTCCATTGTTTGTTTCCGTGAGTAGGCATTTCACTTCATCTTCGTTACGACGTAGCGTAGTTCTTTCATCGATCCAACTTGTATCACGGGGAAGTGCATTTTTCAAGAAGTAAGGAGTTTGGGAGCTGGTTCGTCGAGATACAAAAGATCGGCACATGTTTTACTGCCATCTGTGCAAGCAGAGTTACCAGCTTGAAAAGATGGGCGTCAAAGCGCTGGAGTCGCACCGGAAAAACAGGAGACACGTTGATTTGGCGAAGACTCTCTCTCATCTTCCGTTGGTATGAATCTGTTTCTAAAATATCAAGATAGTGAAGCATCAACTTCAGGCAGTGGTACGAGCAATGCATGCGCACTAGGGATCGCAAAAAAACGCTTACTTTCATAACCGGTTTTAACCGAACAGCTGTAGCAAAAAACCGGTACCATAGTGGTGTTTACATAATTCACCCGCGGGACCTCGAGTTGTTGTTGCTCTTCCGGAGTGACGAGTTCACAGAGTTCTCCCCCGTTATGCGAGTAGTGTTTTGATCTCTGCCAATAAAACAAGTTTACTCCCATACTTTGTAGCGTTTCCTCGATGCCATGATTGATGTTTCTTTGATTTAACTGAATGTTCTTCAACAACGGAACCGGAAGAAATGATTGGAAATTTTAACCGATTTCGAAAGTCTGATTACGGTTTCGTTTTTTTTTTTTAAAAAAAAAAAGGAAAACCGGTTATAATCGGTTATTTGTAGCCGGTTGCGATCCCTAATGCGCACCTACAGTTGTCCAGCCAGAAGTCAGGCTTTATGAACGTAGTTCAATACACGAAGACGGACTCATTAAAGGCAGAGATCGTGTGAACTTTAAAAGTGATCTGCAGCCATTACAGGAACAAATCTTGTGAAAATAATTCTAAAGTGTTTGCAGTCATGTTCCCAGACAGTGACATTGCTAAAAACTACCACTGTGGGGAAAGGAAGACTTCGTACCTGGCTACATTTGGCATCGCTGCCCACTTTTCATCTCTACTGCCTCAAAGCCAAAAAAGCCAGAATAGAGACTGACATATCAACGCTTATTGAGAAGGCTGACAGGCTGTGTGAGGAGGCAGAAGAAAAGAGGAATCTGAGGTTTATCACCGAGCCCAATGCACTCAGAGGCAGAGCAAAGGACAAGAGAGCCACTTTGGCACCTCTGCAGCAACAAATAGAGGAGGCACTGGGTAGGCTCAAGGAGCTAGAGTAGGGGTGCTGAAACAGACATCAGTAGAAGACATTTGTGTATATAGTTGCAATTGTAGTTAGAATCTGTTTTTCTGTATACTGTTATGTGAATACGTTGACAATGGTCATATCAATGAGAACTACCACAAGGGGCGACAGGTAATCACTGTCACAGGTACTGAGGTACTGGAACATTTGATGAACCAAGAACGGTTGATGGCACCATTGGGTGAGTCTTTTTTCATTACTATTGATTTTCCACAATGGCCCTAAATTTTTTCCGTGTCAGCCCTAAATTTTTCGTCTCAGCCCCTAAGAATGCCCCTAAAAAGCCCTTATATTTTTTTGGTCAGACTGAGTATGAACCCTGGATGGATAAAGATGACACACTGTAGCAACCCTAGCACAGGAGTTGGTTGACATGATGATTAGGAGAAAGGTTGATATTCTGTGCATCCAAGAGAGCAGGTGGAAAGGTAGTTAGGCTAGAAGTTTGGGAGCAGGGTTTAAATTATTCTACCACGGAGTAGATGGGAAGAGAAATGGAGTAGGGGTTATTTTAAAGCAGGGGTGTCCAAACTTTTTGCAAAGAGGGCCAGATTTGGTAAGGTGAAAATGTGTGGGGGGCCGACTATTTAGCCTGATATTCTTTGAACCATTAACATTAAATACAAATTAACTTTTTGGGATTTTTTTAAATTTAATTACAAATGGCATACTTTTACTTTTACATTTTTTTTTACATTTAGGTTTTTACCGAAATCACAAACCACAAAAAATTAAGAAAACTATAAAGGATATCTAAGTTCATGTGAAACATTACATATTATTCACTATTATATGCTCACTGTATTGAAAGAGAAATTCTGGAAGGAACTAGATGAAGTAGTTCTGAGCATCCCAGACAGCGAGAGAGTTGTGATTGGTGCAGATTGTAATGGACATATTGGTAAAGGAAACAGGGGCGATGAAGAAGTGATGGGTAAGTACGGCATCCATGAAAGGAACTTTGAAGGGCAGATGGTGGTGGACTTTGCAAAAAGGATGGAGATGGCTGTAGTGAACACTTATTTCCAGAAGAGGGAGGAACATATAGTGACCTACAAGAGCGGAGGTAGAACCACGCAGGTAGATTATATTTTGTGCAGACGATGTAATCTGAAGGAGGTTACTGACTGTAAAGTAGTGGTAGGGGAGAGTGTAGCTCGACAGCATAGGATGGTAGTATGTAGGATGATTCTGGTGGTGGGTAGGAAGATTAAGAAGACAAAGGTAGAGCAGAGAACCATGTGGTGGAAGCTGAGAAAGGAAGAATGTTGTGCGGCCTTCCGGAAAGAGGTGAGACAGGCTCTCGATGGACAACCGAAGCTCCCGGAAGACTGGACGACGACAGCCAAGGTGATCAGAGAGACAGGCAGGAGAGTACTTGGTGTGTCATCTGGTAGGAAAGGGGAGAAGGAGACTTGGTGGTGGAACCCCAAAATACAGGGAGTCATACAAGGAAAGAGATTAGCGAAGAAGAAGTGGGATACTGAGAGGACTGAGGAGAGGCGAAAGGAGTACATCGAGATGCGACGTAGGGCAAAGGTAGAGGTGGCAAAGGCTCAACAAGAGGCATATGAAGACATGTACACCAGGTTGGACACGAAAGAAGGAGAAAAGGATCTCTACAGGTTGGCCAGACAGAGGGATAGAGATGGGAAGGATGTGCAGCAGGTAAGGGTGATTAAGGATAGAGATGGAAATGTGTTGACTGGTGCCGGTAGTGTACTAAATAGATGGAAAGAATACTTTGAGAAGTTGATGAATGAAGAAAATGAGAGAGAAGGAAGAGTTGAAGAGGCAAGAGTGAAGGACCAGGAAGTGGCAATGATTACTAAGGGGGAAGTCAGAAAGGCACTACAAAGGATGAAAAATGGAAAGGCAGTTGGTCCTGATGACATACCGGTAGAGGTATGGAAGCAATTTGGAGAGATGGCTGTGGAGTTTTTGACCAACTTATTCAACAGAATACTAGCGGGCGAAAAGATGCCTGAAGAATGGAGGAAAAGTGTTCTAGTTCCCATTTTTAAGAACAAAGGGGATGTTCAGAGCTGTGGGAACTATAGAGGAATAAAGTTGATGAGCCACACAATGAAGTTATGGAAAGAGTAGTGGAGGCTAGACTCAGGACAGAAGTAAGTATCTGCGAGCAACAGTATGGTTTCATGCCTAGAAAGAGTACCACAGATGCATTATTTGCCTTGAGGATGCTCGTGGAAAAGTACAGAGAAGGTCAGAAGGAGCTACATTGTGTCTTTGTGGATCTAGAGAAAGCCTATGACAGAGTACCAAGAGAGGAACTGTGGTACTGCATGCGTAAGTCTGGTGTGGCAGAGAAGTATGTTAAAATAGTACAGGACATGTATGATGGTAGCAGAACAATGGTGAGGTGTGCCTTAGGTGTGACAGAGGAATTTAAGGTGGAGGTGGGACTGCATCAGGGATCAGCTCTGAGCCCCTTCCTGTTTGCAGTGGTAATGGATAGGCTGACAGATGAGGTTAGACTGGAATCCCCTTGGACCATGATGTTCGCAGATGATATTGTCATATGCAGTGAAAGCAGGGAGCATGCAGAGGAACAATTGGAAAGATGGAGACATGCACTGGAAAGGAGAGGAATGAAGATTAGCCGAAGTAAAACAGAATATATGTGCGTAAATGAGAAAAGTAGAGGGGGAAGAGTGAGGCTACAGGGAGAAGAGATAGCGAGGGTGGACGACTTCAAATACTTGGGGTCAACAATACAGAGCAATGAAGAGTGTTGTCAGGAAGTGAAGAAACGGGTCCAAGCAGGTTGGAACAGCTGGCGAAAGGTGTCTGGTGTGTTATGTGACAGAAGAGTGTCTGCTAGGATGAAGGGCAAAGTTTACAAAACAGTGGTGAGGCCGGCCATGATGTACGGATTAGAGACGGTGGCACTGAAGAAACAACAGGAAGCTGAACTGGAGGTGGCAGAAATGAAGATGTTGAGGTTCTCGCTCGGAGTGACCAGGTTGGATAGGATTAGAAATGAGCTCATTCGAGGGACGGCCAAAGCTGGATGTTTTGGAGACAAGATTCGAGAGAGCAGACTTCGATGGTTTGGACATGTTCAGAGGCGAGAGAGTGAGTATATTGGTAGAAGGATGCTGAGGATGGCGCTCCCAGGCAAAAGAGCGAGAGGAAGACCAAAGAGAAGGTTTATGGATGTGGTGAGGGAAGACATGAGGGCAGTTGAGGTTAGAGAGGAAGATGCAGGAGATAGGCTAAGATGGCAAAAGATGACACGCTGTGGCGACCCCTAACGGGACAAACCGAAAGGAAAAGAAGAAGAAGAAGATATGCTCACTGTAGGAAAAGTGCTGAAAACAAAACAATGATCACTGCATATTCAAACTGTGATTTTGACCATCACAAAAAAATTAATTAACTGAGATTTAAGAATTTATTCAACTCAGAGGACTTAACAAAGGTCTTGCCTGCACTAATGTGAAGGGTGATACTGGGATCTTGACTGCAGTATGTAGTCCATGTCTGGCTCAAGAGCTGTGGTTTTGATGCGCAAGACGTCACGCAGGTGAGAGTCACTCAGTCTCGTCCTCATGCGGCTCTTGTTAATGTTCATAACGGAGAATGTCTTCTCGCACATGTATGTGGAGCCAAACAAGCTCAGCATTTTCTTAGCAAATGTCCGAATTGGTTGGAACCTGCCTTCATCCAGCTGGCGGTAGAAGTTGACAAGAGGGAGCTGTTGGTGCCGACTGCGATGCTCGGCGTCACACTGCAGCTCAATGAGCTCCAGTTGCAGGTGGTCTGGAGCGTCATCAGGGTCCACGGAGAAAGGAGAGGAAAAAAGCGTGATCTCCTTTTCAATAGCTGCAAAGTCCCGAAAGCGCTGCTGAAACTCCTCAACCAGAGATGAGATATCTGCTGCATACTTTGTCATTTGCGCACTGATATTGATCTGTGGGAAACTGGTCACAATTTCCAGCAGCGACGGGAAATGTGCGGTATTGGGCTGCGCCTGTGACAGGTGTCTTTGGAAAAGTAGCAGCTTGGTCCGAAAGGCTTTGATGTGTGAATACAGTTGGCTTACCACTGCATTTTGCCCTTGAAGGCTTGTGTTCAGCGCATTCAGATGTCGCGTTATGTCAACTAAAAATCCCAAATCAGCCAGCCAAACAGGATCATTTAATTGTGGCATGGGTTGTCCCTTTTTAGTCAAGAATTGTCCAATTTCCTCCCTGAGAGAGAAGAAGCGCTGCAGCGCAGACCCCCGACTGAGCCACCTTACGTCGGTGTGATACAAAACATCTCCGTATTCAGCCTGGATGTCGAGAAGAAACTGTTGAAACTGGCGGTGGCACAGCGCTTTGGAGCGAATATAATTAATAGTCTTTATCACCGGTTTCATAACATTATCATATTTCATATATTTGGCACAGAGAACTTCTTGATGAATAATACAGTGGAGTTTAATAGCGCTGCCTCCTTCTTCGCTGACTTTGTTACAGACAAGGCTTGATAATCCACTCCGTTCGCCAGCCATGGCAGGTGCGCCGTCCGTAATAATCCTGGTGACTTTATTCCACTGTAGTTTCATGTCATCTACGGTGGAACAAACAGAAACAAATAAATCCGTTCCTCTTGTTTGGCCCTTCAAACTCTGGAGGTCCAGAAGCTCTTCACTCACGTTCATGTCATTGTCCACTCCTCTTAAAAAGATCAGTAACTGAGCGGTGTCGGACGCATCCGTGCTTTCATCGCACGCTAACGAGAAAAAGTCAAACTCAGTTCCTTTTGCCTCTAACTGTCTCTTAATATCTAATGAAACGTCTTCAATTCTCCGTACCACAGTATTACGAGCCAGGCAAATATTGGCAAACTCTTGCTTCTTCGCGGGACAAATTTTCTCAACCATTTTCATTACACAGTCTTTAATAAATTCACCCTCAGCGAAAGGTTTGCAGTGCTTTGCAATCAGCGTTGCCACTTCGTAGCTTGCCTTTGTGGCATTTTCATTTGACTCACGGACTCTTGTGAAAAAGCTTTGCTGTGCCGTTAAAACAGCTTCCAGTTGCTTCACTTTTTCACCGCGTTTGTTCCCAGTTAGCTTGTCGTAGCTAGCATGTTTCGTCTGGTAGTGCCCCTTGATGTTGAATTCCTTGAAAACAGCCACAGTCTCTTGGCAAATTAGGCAGACACAGTTGTTTCGTATTTCAGTGAAAAAATACTCAAATTTCCACTTGTCCTGGAAGCGGCGGCCCTCGCGGTCAACTTTCCTTTTTTTGTTTACAGACGCCATGTTAGAAATGGGCTGGGCTGAAACGATCACGCAAGGTCAAGGGTCACGGCGGCCACAGGGCTACTGCCATCTTCTGGTGAAATGAAAAATATGAAAAATAGCTTTTTGTACACATGTATTTTATACTGTGGTCAACAGTGCTGGCGGGCCGCATATTATTGATTTCATGATAGAGGCCGCGGGCCGGTAAAATTTTGTCCACGGGCCGCAATTGGCCCGGGGGCCGGACTTTGGACATGTCTGTTTTAAAGGAAGAGCTGGCTAAGAATGTCTTGGAGGTGAAAAGAGTATCAGATCGAGTGATGAGACTAAAATTTGAAATTGAGTGTGTTATGTATAATGTTGTTAGCGGCTATGCACCACAGGTAGGATGTGACCTCGAGTTGAAAGAGAAATTTTTGAAGGAACTAGATGAAGTAGTTCTGAGCATCGCAGACAGCGAGAGAGTTGTAAATGGTGAAGATTGTAATGGACATATTGGTAAAGGAAACAGGGGCGATGAAGAAGTGATGGGAAAGTATGGCATCCAGGAAAGGAACTTTGAAGGGCAGATGGTGGTGGACTTTGCAAAAAGGATGGAGATGGCTGTAGTGAACACTTATTTCCAGAAGAGGGAGGAACATATAGTGACCTACAAGAGCGGAGGTAGAACCAAGCAGGTAGATTATATTTTGTGCAGACGATGTAATCTGAAGGAGGTTACTGACTGTAAAGTAGTGGTAGGGGAGAGTGTAGCTCGACAGCATAGGATGGTAGTATGTAGGATGATTCTGGTGGTGGGTAGGAAGATTAAGAAGACAAAGGTAGAGCAGAGAACCATGTGGTGGAAGCTGAGAAAGGAAGAATGTTGTGCGGCCTTCCGGAAAGAGGTGAGACAGGCTCTCGATGGACAACCGAAGCTCCCGGAAGACTGGACGACGACAGCCAAGGTGATCAGAGAGACAGGCAGGAGAGTACTTGGTGTGTCATCTGGTAGGAAAGGGAAGAAGGAGACTTGGTGGTGGAACCCCAAAATACAGGGAGTCATACAAGGAAAGAGATTAGCGAAGAAGAAGTGGGATACTGAGAGGACTGAGGAGAGGCGAAAGGAGTACATCGAGATGCGACGTAGGGCAAAGGTAGAGGTGGCAAAGGCTAAACAAGAGGCATATGAAGACATGTATACCAGGTTGGACACGAAAGAAGGAGAAAAGGATCTCTACAGGTTGGCCAGACAGAGGGATAGAGATGGGAAGGATGTGCAGCAGGTCAGGGTGATTAAGGATAGAGATGGAAATGTGTTGACTGGTGCCGGTAGTGTACTAAATAGATGGAAAGAATACTTTGAGAAGTTGATGAATGAAGAAAATGAGAGAGAAGGAAGAGTTGAAGAGGCAAGAGTGAAGGACCAGGAAGTGGAAATGATTACTAAGGGGGAAGTCAGAAAGGCACTACAAAGGATGAAAACTGGAAAGGCAGTTGGTCCTGATGACATACCGGTAGAGGTATGGAAGCAATTTGGAGAGATGGCTGTGGAGTTTATGATGAGCTTATTCAACAGAATACTAGCGGGTGAGAAGATGCCTTAAGAATGGAGGAAAAGTGTGCTAGTTCACATTTTTAAGAACAAAGGCGATGTTCAGAGCTGTGGGAACTATAGAGGAATAAAGTTGATGAGCCACACAATGAAGTTATGGGAAAGAGTAGTGGAGGCTAGACTCAGGACAGAAGTAAGTATCTGCGAGCAACAGTATGGTTTCATGCCTAGAAAGAGTACCACAGATGCATTATTTGCCTTGAGGATGCTCGTGGAAAAGTACAGAGAAGGTCAGAAGGAGCTACATTGTGTCTTTGTGGATCGAGAGAAGGCCTATGACAGAGTACCAAGAGAGGAACTGTGGTACTGCATGCGTAAGTCTGGTGTGGCAGAGAAGTATGTTAAAATAGTACAGGACATGTATGATGGCAGCAGAACAATGGTGAGGTGTGCCTTAGGTGTGACAGAGGAATTTAAGGTGGAGGTGGGACTGCATCAGGGATCAGCTCTGAGCCCCTTCCTGTTTGCAGTGGTAATGGATAGGCTGACAGATGAGGTTAGACTGGAATCCCCTTGGACCATGATGTTCGCAGATGATATTGTCATATGCAGTGAAAGCAGGGAACATGCAAAGGAACAATTGGAAAGATGGAGGCATGCACTGGAAAGGAGAGGAATGAAGATTAGCCGAAGTAAAACAGAATATATGTGCGTGAATGAGAAAAGTAGAGGGGGAAGAGTGAGGCTACAGGGAGAAGAGATAGCGAGGGTGGACGACTTCAAATACTTGGGGTCAACAATACAGAGCAATGGAGAGTGTTGTCAGGAAGTGAAGAAACGGGTCCAAGCAGGTTGGAACAGCTGGCGAAAGGTGTCTGGTGTGTTATGTGACAGAAGAGTGTCTGCTAGGATGAAGGGCAAAGTTTACAAAAAAGTGGTGAGGCCGGCCATGATGTACGGATTAGAGACGGTGGCACTGAAGAAACAACAGGAAGCTGAACTGGAGGTGGCAGAAATGAAGATGTTGAGGTTCTCGCTCGGAGTGACCAGGTTTGATAGGATTAGAAATGAGCTCATTCGAGGGACGGCCAAAGCTGGATGTTTTGGAGACAAGATTCGAGAGAGCAGACTTCGATGGTTTGGACATGTTCAGAGGCGAGAGAGTGATTATATTGGTAGAAGGATGCTGAGGATGGAGCTCCCAGGCAAAAGAGCGAGAGGAAGACCAAAGAGAAGGTTTATGGATGTGGTGAGGGAAGACATGAGGGCAGTTGGTGTTAGAGAGGAAGATGCAGGAGATAGGCTAAGATGGCAAAAGATGACACGCTGTGGCGACCCCTAACGGGACAAGCCGAAAGGAAACGAATAAGAAAAGACTGTAGCAACCCTTAACTAGACAAACCGAAAGGAAAAGAAGATTGTATTTTTAAGATATCTCCATAAACGTTGCAAAACACATCAGTCAGTCTTTGTTTGCGGTTTATGAAATACACATTGTCACATCCTGTGCATCTACTGTCAGTAGGTTTTATGGAAGGGGTTCCATAAAACCGACTGACCCACTTTGTCAGTGTTTTGCACAGGACTGAGATCAGTCTGTGGTGGTGGGTAACCGGTGATCGGCCTGTCGTTGTTACTTTGGAATTGAAGCTAATTGAACTCTTCCTGAGTATTTTATAATCAATTACAATATTCTAATAAGAGACACAAACATATGATTACAGAAATAAGTTCAAAGAAATTAATGTAAAATCAAACACAGGGCTCAACACTAACTTTTCCATTGGTAGCACTTGACCATGCTTACATGATGTATCCAGTCTTCATACTGATTTTATTGGCCTGATTGGAATCACCTGATAAATAGCATTTTATGCTTATTGGCGTCAATCTCACAGTGAAAAAGCAAAGGCATTTACTCTGGGTCGCCATCATACACATAATAGACATTTGCTCTGGGTCGCCATCATGCACAGTATGTTTGAATGGCATGGGCCACAGCAGAATGGAGTCGCAAGTCGGAGATCTGCCGTTCATGGACGACGTTCGTCTGCGCGCTCACCCAAGTATTCCAGTACGCGGCTCCGGAACGCAAGGCGGCGGCCTCACTCATGACAATTCGCCAAGGCCAGACTACGCTATCGAATTCCGGATCAGGGCCGCAGAGAGCCGGTGGAACGAGGAGGCTCTCCATGACTCCTTCTACCACGGAAATTCCCACAGATCCGTGGTCACCTCATTGCCGTGGATCTTCCTACTTCGCTGGACGCCCTCATCGCAGTGGCCCTTAAGGTGGAACAGTGCTTTCCCGTGCAGGGGCAGATGGACGGCATGACCGAGGAGGAGACGGAGAGGCTCAGCCCGGTTGCTTCTGGCCGCCCACGCTGCTTACCACGTCGGAACCCATGCAAGTGGAGGGGCTCGGCAGCTCATCGGAGGAGCGCTTACGCCGGCGATGAGAAGGGCGTTGTTTCTACTGTGGTTGTCTTGGACACCTAATCGCCCGCTGCTCGGTTCGACTGAACCGCTCCGACCTTAGGATCTCTATGCCAGTGAGTGCGGTATACTGTCGCTGAGTCTGGGCGGTCTCTTTTGCACCTCACCGTAGGAGCGGACTCTCACTCATGCCTAGTGACCGCGTTCATTGACTTCAGTTCAGATGGTAAGCTAATAAATCCCCATGTGGTCGAAGCGTTGCGTGCGACAACCTTCCCCACACAGTGTCTTCGTATTACTTACACTGCCAACGGCAAGTTCCTCTGCACACTCCACACAAACCTTACGTATGGACTTTCCGGACACGCACACGGAGCGCATTAGTTTCCACGTTTTTAATTCTAGCAGCAGAGCAGCAGTGATATAATCCTGGGGAGCCCGTGGCCCAAGAGACACAACCCCCACATTGACTGGGTCACGGGTCGGATAATGGCATGGGGTGAGGACTGTCACAAACAGTGTCTCGCCGCTCGGGTGGACGGAAGGATTCAAGTTGCTGAACTAAGTACCGCTTCCCAATTAGTCACGGTGCCCTCTTGCTACCATGATTTAAAAGTTTTTTTTCTGAATCCAAGGCAAAATCTCTGCCGCCGCATCGGCCTTATGACTGTGCTATCAAACTCCTCCCAGGCATCTCACTTCCCAGAGGGAACCTATTCTCTTTGAAAGGGACTGGAGCGCCAGGCAATGAGGGATTACGTCGAGGAGTCGCTGTCAACCCGACTTTCGCCCGTCGTCCTCACCAGCTGGTGCAGGGTTATTTTTACGTTAAGAAGAAGGTTTCCACTTTACGACCCTGCATCGACTACCGAGGATTGAATGACATCACGGTCAAGAACAGGTATCCCTTGCCCTTAATCGCGATGGCATTTGAACTCCTCCAAGGAGCCCAGATCTTCACCAAGCTGGATTTGCACAGCGCGTATCATCTGGTGCGGATCCGGGAGGGCGACGAATGGAAGACGGCTATCAACGCTCCCACGGGGCACTACGAGTATCTTGTGATGCCCTTCGGACTGACCATTGCCCCGGCCGTCTTCCAAAACTTTTTCAATGACGTGCTTCGGGAGTTCCTGAACAAAAACGTATTTGTATACCTTGACGACATTCTTATCTTTTCAGCAGACCTGGCCTCCCATATCGGACAGGTCAGAGAGGTGCTCCAGCGTCTCTTGCAGCACCAGCTGTTCGTGAAATGGGAGAAGTGCGAGTTCCACTGAGCATCCAAGTCCTTTCTGGGCTTCATCCTGGCAGAAGGGGAGATACGGATGGATCCCGGGAAGATCGACATGGTGCTTCGGTGGCCTACCCCCGTCAGCAGGAGGGACGTGCAGAGGTTCATTGGCTTTGCAAATTTCTACAGAAAGTTCATTCGGAACTTCAGCGCCGTGGCTGCCCCTCTGCACGCCCTCACCTCTCCACACAACCTATTCGAATGGTCCAGGACCTGCAAGGAGGCGTTCAATAAACTTAAGGCAAGTTTCACCACTGCACCCATCCTCATTATCCCAGATCCAGATCATCAGTTCGTGGTGGAGGTGGATGCGTCAGACTCGGGAATCTGAGCCATTTTGTCGCAGAGGAGCCCCAACGACGGAAGGATCCACCCGTGTGCGTTCCTATCTAGGAAGCTAACCCCGACAGAGAGAAACTACGACGTGGGGGATCACGAACTGCTGGTGGTCAAGACTGCTATGGAGGAGTGGCGGCACTGGCTGGAGGGCTCACGAGTACCGTTAGTGGTCCTCATCGACCACAAAAAACCTAGAGTACCTGAGGATCGTGAAGTGGTTGAACGCCCGCCAGGCCAGGTGGGCTCTCTTCTTCACCCGCTTCCACTTCACTCTGTCCTTCCGCCCAGGTTCCAAGCACGGCAAGCCGCACACCCTCTCACGGATCCACGAGGGGGAGCGCACGGAGTCAGTAGCGGCTCCTATCCTGCAAGAGGCATGCTTTGTGTCCGGCTTCACCTGGGCATATTATCCGTCTGATCGCCTGTTTGTCGTTCGATCACTTCGGGCAGACGTCGTCAATTGGGCCCATTCGAACATGACGGTCTGCCACCCGGGTATGGCAAAAACTCGTTCTGTGGTCGAACAGAGATTCTGGTGGCCCAACCTCAGCAAAGACGTGAAGGAATTTGTCAATGCCTAGCCAGTTTGTGCAGCCGTCCCATTTACATCCGGTGGGAGAGTTGCAGCCTCTGTCCATCCCTTTCCGCCCGTGGTCACACATTGTGTTGGACTTTGTCACCGGCCTAGTGCCCTCTAAGGGGAACACAGTTGTGCTGTTCGTAGTGGACCGATTCTCCAAGGTGGTTAACTTCGTGCCACTTCCGAAGATCCCGTCGGCCAAGCAGACAGCCCAGCTGGTGTTGGACGAGGTCGTTCGCTACCACGGGTTCCCCCGGGACATCGTCTTGGACAGAGGTCCCAATTCAGCGCTCGCTTCTGGACGGAATTCTGCACCCTCATCGCCGCTTCTGGTAGTCTAACTTCGGGCCATCATCCGGAGTCTAACAGCCAAACAGTGAGTGTAAATCAGGAATTGGAGACCGGACTTCGATGCTTAGCATCTAGGGACCAGAGCACATAGAGCCAGGACCTCAAAATGGGTTGAGTACGCCCACAACTCCCTGCTCTGCACCTCAACAGGTATGGCTCCACTCCGCGTTGTGCACGGCTATCCTCCCTCTCCGTTTCCCTCATTGGCCACAGACTCCGCGGTGCCGTCGGCCCTGGCAGTGGTATGGCGCTGCAAACGGACCTGGGAGGCAGCCCGGAGGACGCTGCTGCGCATGGGCAACTACAAGTCTGCAGCGGACCGCAAGAGGAGAGCCGCACCAGAATTCAGGGTGGGGCAGCGAGTGTGGCTCTCCACCAAGGATCTCCCGCTGCGAATGGAGTCCCGCAAACTTGCTCCCAGGTTCATTGGTCCGTTCCCGATCACCAAAATCATTAACCCGGTCGCCGCATCACTTAGACTACCCAAGTCGATGAGGGTGCACCCTAAGTTCCATGTCGGCAGACTACGCCCAGATCGTCCTTCGCCGCTGGCTCCTCCGGCAAAAAACACCAATGCTCTATATACTTCCTGCCATCTAATGAAAACATTTGTTTGATCTGTCATTGTCTCACCAGCAAATAGATGAACAAAATGTATTTACTGTATTTTTTATCAGAGCAATTATGTACACAATTATATGAAGAGGTAACTTATGTAGACGCATAGGTTGTGACCGGATTGTTTGTCAGTTTTGTGGAGTTTGCATATTGTCCCCGTGCCTGCGTGGATTTTCTCAGGGCACTCCGGTTTCCTCCTGCATCCTAAAAACATTAATCGGAGACTCTAAATTGCCCCGAGGTGTGACTGTGGGTGGGGCTGTTGTCTATCTCCATGTGCCCTGCAATTGGCTGGCAACCAGTTCAGGTTGGACACTGTCTCCTGCTCGATGATAGCTGGGATTTGCTCCAGCTCTCCCGCCACTCTCGTGAGGATAAGCAGGATGGATGGATGCACATTGTTGTTTATCCACAGTTTTAAGAAAAATGCAAATTTTCCTCAAGTTTGACACATTGTAAATCTGACTGCAAAAAGTGTTTGATTTGTCCAAAATCACAAGTTAACAGAATTCTCTAACAATAGGAATCAACATGAACATTTATTATTGTTTCCTGTAAAGTTTGAAGTAAACCTGAAGCTGTGCTTGCTCTGTGTGACCCGAAGATGGCTTGAGTGCCCGCTCCCAGTGTTTCTTGTTTAAACCTAGCTAGGATACTTAGCTCAGCGGAAACCGTCTTTATTATGAACTTCAAATTATTGATTTGTCTACATTACAGCAATTGCTGTTATCATATACTAAATTACTTTATCTTAGTTTAAGTTCAAGTTCAGAGTTGCTTTATAAAGCGTAGCCCAGCTGGAAACGGGCAAGGAGGCAGGGTAAACCCTGAACTGGTTGCCAGCCAATCACAGGGTACATCGAGACAAACAGCCACACTCACAATCACACTTAGGGTCAATTTAGAGCGTGCAATTAATGTTGCATGTTTTTGGGATGTGGGAAGAAACCGGTTTCACACATGACGTAGTCGCTCACAATTGACCCCTCCGTACAGGGCACTTAACCACTCCTCCTGAAGTTACGTCACCCCACGTGTGCTAACCTCAGACAAACAATTAGCAAAAATGGCGGCACAGCAAGAAAAGACTAGAGCGAAACTGTCCGATTTACCAGCTGATTTTTCACTCGCATTCTTAGCTAACAGTGAAATATCGTTGAAAAGCAGACAGCATTTCTTAAAGTATTTCAGCGAGGGGTATTTCAATGGTATTTACATGCATATCGACAGAGAAACCATTGATATTAGCGCGAGATCTTTCCAGAGTCAGAGGAAGACCGAGAAGCTACATCATGTAATATATTATAACCCAAAGACAAATTTGCCATTGACAGTTTCCTATTTTCGTTTTACATATCACACTTGTGTGCAGAATCTGTATATGTATCTGTACAGCCGTTTGTGAACCGCCGTATGAAGGAAAAGAAGGCGAGGCCGAGTTGTTTCTCTCATTTTCTTTGTGTAACATCACGCACTCCCCTCAATAATTATTCTTGAATTAGTGCCGAACCTACCTAAGTCCCGACCGAGTACGACAATCACTACTTTATAGTGTCCTCAAACATCCTTCCTTCAGTCTTGATGTCTCGGTGCACGTCAAAGGCTTTGAGGACTCGCTTGTCCGGTTCAGCTTAGCTCGGGAGCTGCTGAACAGAGACACGTTTGTGCAGTCAGATCATCTCAAAATATTGCTCAACACAGATCAAGTGTGGCAATCATTCACACGTAGCTATGTTATGCAAGCGAAGAACTGCTAATTCATTTATATGAGACATGTATTGAAAATCAAATATAGGGCTTACCTTCGTGCAAACATATCTGTTCCGGTTGATGGATTCAGTTGATCATGCGGTTCCCTCAGACAACGTTGCATGGTATAGCTTTTGTTAGTTTTATCGCGTATTTGGGTTCTTTCATAATAAATATGGTGAAGAGGTGTAGTCACGGACTTTATAATAGTGACGACAGGTATCCTGAAAGGCTAGTTGGTGGAGTTCAATTCGTACCTTTTCCAAAACCGAAGACACAGTACGAAAAATATCTTCGATGGATCAAACTTTGGTGAAGACCGCATGATCAACTGAATCCATCAACCGGAACAGCTATGTTTGCATCAAGGTAAGCCCTATATTTGATTTTCAATACATGTCTCATATAAATGAATTAGCAGTTCTTCGCTTGCATAACATAGTTAAGTGTGAATGATTGACACACTTGATCTGTGTTGAGCGATATTTTGCGATGATCTGACTGCACAAACGTGTTCCTTTGTTTGCGGTTAATTAGCTAAGCTCAACCGGTCTAGCAGTCCTAAAAGACACACCAAGACTGAAGGAAGGATGTTTGAGGACACTTAAGTAGTGATTGTCGTACTCGGTCGGGACTTACGTAGGTTCGGCACTAATTCAAGAATAATTATTGAGGGGAGCGCGTGACGTTACACAAAGAAAACGAGAGAAGCAACTCCTAAATCAAGCCTCGCCTTCTTCTTTTCCTTCATACGGCGGTTCACAAACTGCTATACAGATACATATACAGATTCTGCACACAAGTGTGATATGTAACACGAAAATAGGAAACTGGCAATGACAAATTCGTCTTTGGGTTTTAATATATTATGTGGCTTCTCTGTCTTCCTCTGACTCTGGAAAGATCTCGCACTAATATCAATGGTTTCTCCGTCGATATGCATGTAAATACCATTGAAATACCCCTCGCTGAAATACTTGAAGCCCTGCTGTCTGATTTTCAACGATGCGAGTGAGAAATCAGCCAGTAAATCAGACAGTTTCGCTCTATTCTTTTCTTGCTGCGCTGCCCTTTTTGCGAATTGTTTGTCTGACGTAGACATACATGGCGTGACGTCACTTCAGGAGGCGTGGTTAAGTGCCCTGTACGGAGCGGTCAATTTTCAGGGGCGCTGCCATTTTCGCGAGTCCCATGACTTACGTGCGCGGTTGTGCCTCACCAAAGGCTCGATTACATTGTGCTGGGGGCTGATTTCTCGGATTTATCCTCATCTGATGAAGAAGGCACCAATTACCCCGGACCTCCCGGGGGGGCTTATAGGGATAGCTGCATGGAGTTTACCTGTGAAGAGAACACTTGTGGCTAGTATTGAACATATCAAGTTACATTGAAAACATTTCTGGGATTTCCTACAGTTAATGTTTCAGTATTTCGCTATAAGTATGAGATTGTGATTTACTTTGACTTTATTAAAATTCTAATGTTAGACGAGTCTGTGCATATATCTAAATGCAAACGGTCATTTTCCCCGTGGTACGCGTTATCTTGAAGTTGAAAACTTTTCCCCTCTACATGCTTTAGAAAAATATAGAACTACTGCTCGCTTTCATCAATGGATTGTCAATATATACCGCCATTAATTACGCGAGATTATAACAATACATCACGATTGCCAACAGGAATGTTTGTTACAATGTATCGCTAGCTTCTTGCCACTAACGGCGATTATGTTGGACTAAACTTTCAGCATTTTCAAAACATTGCGGGTATAAACCGTTCATGTTCATTCCTTGACAGGCCAGTGCATTTAACTTTTTTTCAGATAAAGTTTGTCAGAGCAAGATATTTTGTTGATGAAAAATTTTAAATACCGTTTCATGTTCGACTAATATCAGTTGAAATTGGAAATGGTAATTTCTGAGTTTTACATTTTTTTCTATTTTTAGTTATGTATTTATTTTATTTTTAATTTACAGTTATGTTATATGAATCCAGTATGTTATTTAATGCAGCCCTATGGGCCAATCCCAAGCCTGGATAAATGCAGAGCGTTGCGTCAGCAAGGGCATCCGGCGTAAAAACTATGTCAAACAAATATGAGCGTTCATCTAAAGAATCCCATACCGGATCGGTCGTGGCCCGGGTTGACAACGCCCGCCCCCGGCACTGCTAACCTGCAGGGCGTCGGTGGAAATTCAGCCACTGTGGGTCGAAGACAAAGATGAGGAGGAAACAGGATCCGTCGTCAGAAGAAAAAGAGGAATGCACAGATCCGACGACTGAGTGTAGGGACTTTGAATGTTGGGACTATGACAGGAAAAGCCCAGAGTTGGTTGACATGATGATTAGGAGAAAGGTTGATCTACTGTGTATCCAAGAGAGCAGGTGGAAAGATAGTAAGGCTCGAAGTTTAGGAGCAGGGTTTAAATTATTCTACCACGGAGTTGATGGGAAGAGAATTGGAGTAGGGGTTATTTTAAAGGAAGAGCTAGCTAAGAATGTCTTTTAGGTGAAAAGAGTTTCAGTGATGAGACAAAAATTTGAAATTGAGGATGTTAGCGGCTATGCCCCACAGGTAGGATGTGACCTCGAGTTGAAAGAGAAATTTTTGAAGGAACTAGATGAAGTAGTTCTGAGCATCCCAGACAGCAAGAGAGTTGTAAATGGTGCAGATTGTAATGGACATATTGGTAAAGGAAACAGGGGCGATGAAGAAGTGATGGGAAAGTATGGCATCCAGGAAAGGAACTTTGAAGGGCAGATGGTGGTGGACTTTGCAAAAAGGATGGAGATGGCTGTAGTGAACACTTATTTCCAGAAGAGGGAGGAACATATAGTGACCTACAAGAGCGGAGGTAGAACCAAGCAGGTAGATTATATTTTGTGCAGACGATGTAATCTGAAGGAGGTTACTGACTGTAAAGTAGTGGTAGGGGAGAGTGTAGCTCGACAGCATAGGATGGTAGTATGTAGGATGATTCTGGTGGTGGGTAGGAAGATTAAGAAGACAAAGGTAGAGCAGAGAACCATGTGGTGGAAGCTGAGAAAGGAAGAATGTTGTGCGGCCTTCCGGAAAGAGGTGAGACAGGCTCTCGATGGACAGCATAAACTCCCGGAAGACTGGACTACGACAGCCTAGGTAATCAGAGAGACAGGCAGGAGAGTACTTGGAGTGTCTTCTGGTAGGAAAGGGGAGAAGGAGACTTGGTGGTAGAACCCCAAAATACAGGGAGTCATACAAGGAAAGAGATTAGCAAAGAAGAATTGGGACACTGAGAGGACTGAGGAGAGGCGAAAGGAGTCCATCGAGATGCGACGTAGGGCAAAGGTAGAGGTGGCAAAGGCTAAACAAGAGGCATATGAAGACATGTACACCAGGTTGGACACGAAAGATGGAGAAAAGAATCTCGACAGGTTGGCCAGACAAAGGGATAGAGATGCGAAGGATGTGCAGCAGGTAAGGGTGATTAAGGATAGAGATGGAAATGTGTTGACTGGTGCCAGTAGTGTGCTAAATAGATGTAAAGAATACTTTGAGAAGTTGATGAATGAAGAAAATGAGAGAGAAGGAAGTGTTGAAGAGGCAAGTGTGAAGGACCAGGAAGTGGCAATGATTACGAAGGGGGAAGTCAGAAAGGCATTACAAAGGATGAAAAATGGAAAGGCAGTTGGTCCTGATGACATACCGGTAGAGGTATGGAAGCAATTTGGAGAGATGGCTGTGGAGTTTTTGACCAACTTATTCAACAGAATACTCGCGGGGAGGAAAAGTGTACTATTTCCCATTAAGAACAAAGACGATGTTCAGAGCTGTGGGAATTATAGAGGAATAAAGTTGATGAGCCACACAATGAAGTTAGTGGAGGCTAGACTCAGGACAGAAGTAAGTATCAGCGAGCAACGGTATGGTTTCATGCCTAGAAAGAGCACCACAGATGCATTATTTGCCTTGCGGCTGCTAGTGAAAAGGTACAGAGAAGGTCAGAAGGCGCTACATTGTGACTTTGTGGATCTAGAGAAAGCCTATGACAGAGAACCAAGAAGGAACTGTGGTAGTGCATGCATAAGTCTGGGGTGGCAAATAAATATGTTCCAATTATACAGCACATGTATGATGGCAGCAGAACAATGGTGAGGTGTGCCTTAGGTGTGACAGAGGAATTTAAGGTGGAGGTGGGACTGCACCAGGGATCAGCTCTGAGCCCCTTCCTTTTTGCAGTGGTAATGGATAGGCTGACAGATGAGGTTAGACTGGAATCCCCTTGGAACATGATGTTCGCAGATGATATTGTGGTATGCAGTGAAAGCAGGGAGCATGCAAAGGAACAATTAGAAAGATGGAGACATGCACTGGAAAGGAGAGGAATGAAGATTAGCCGAAGTAAAACAGAATATATGTGCGTGAATGAGAGAGGTGGAGGGGGAAGAGTGAGGCTTCAGGGAGAAGAGATAGCGAGGGCGGAGGACTAAAAACATTTAGGGTCAACAATCCAGAGCAAAGGTGAGTGTGGTAAGGAAGTGAAGAAACGGGTCCAGGCAGGTTGGAACAGCTGGCGGAAGGTGCCTGGTGTGTTATGTGACAGAAGAGTCTCTGCTCGGACGAAGGGCAAAGTTTACAAAACAGTGGTGAGGCCGGGCATGATGTACGGATTAGAGATGGTGGCACGAAGAAACAACAGGAAGCAGAACTGGAGGAAGCAGAAATGAAGATATTGAGGTTCTCGCTCGGAGTGAGCAGGTTGGATATAATTAGAAATGAGCTCATTAGAGGGACAGCCAAAGTTGGATATTTTGCTGACAAGGTTCGAGAGAGCAGACTTTGATGGTTTGGACATGTTCAGAGGCGAGAGAGTGAGTATATTGGTGGAAGGGTGCTGAGGATGGAGCTGCCAGGCAAAAGAGCGAGAGGAACACCAAAAAGAAGGTTTATGGATGTGGTGAGGGAAGACATGAGGGCAGTTGGGGTTAGAGAGGAAGATGCAGAAGATAGGCTAAGATGGAAAAAGATGACACGCTGTGGCGACCCCTAACGGGACAAGCCGAAAGGAAAAGAAGAAGAAGAATCCAGTATGTTATTTTAAGGTCTTGCGATTCCATTTGTAATCACACCCGCAACTTTATCTGCGGGGATGACTGGTGGCCCACACCTGCATTTTTTTTCAATGTGAGTTACTGATGTTGCTAACAAATGATGACAAAAGTTCTTCTTACCATGAATGCAACTTGTGGTGCTTCATACGTTGTTAGATTAAGCTTCATGCAGGTGTTGAGACTTCCGCCCTTTTATCGTGAACGCAATTAAATTTTATTTACCATTATGATGGTGCAATGGTGAATGGTTCTTGCCGACAAAGGCACGTCTTTTATTCGTTTGATTATCTTGTTTTTATGCGAAGTTGGTAAAATGTTCATTGGCAACATCGAGGATAAATGCTTTGGTAGTACTCCCCATCTGTGAATGTAAACAGCAGAACCATCCCTCTCCACCAAGGCTGTCCATTCTTGTTGAAAACTTCGGTACTCCTCATATTTTTTTTCTTTGAGCGACCTTTGTTAAAAGCGTTTGAATAATTACATAGTTGTTCCGACACGATTGGCGTATGACCCAAAGCCTGTGGACGACGGCAACCCCACTAAGACCAACTGTCTCTGTCATTTCCATTGCCTGCCGCCTCAAATTGCAGACACCCCACTAGGACAAACCTTCTCTACATCATTTGTGTTCCCCACACGACAAAAATCACATGTACAGTATGTCGTTATGAGGACTACGTGAGAAATTATGCAACCACTAAAAGAGCCAGGTATGGCTCGCGAGCAGTGGATGACGGATGGAGAGCACAGCTTTCGGGTGAATCCGCCATGCAACTTTCCGGGAAGTCATTGGATGTCTCGACAAAGTATGGGCTTCTGTCAGGATTCAGAAAGGCTGGAATAGGCTAGTTGTAACTGAAACTGATGATGAGTCTGACGTAAGTGACGTGGAAGAGGAAGCGGCGCGTTGTCCACCTCTGGAGTTGGCGGACATGTTTAGAAGTGACACAGAGGATGAAGATTTCATTGGATTTTAGTTACCTGGTATTTGGAGTGACACGGATGGTTTTGGTAAACTTCTTAAGTATGTTGTTTATACTATAGTTATCGGAATAACGCTTAAAATATGAACATACTTTGCACGTTCTCAGGTGTGTCATGTAATGTAAGCATACCATGAAGACTGTTGTTGCCTCTATTCTATTTTTATTTTAAATCGTTCATTTAAATTTTTAATGACATGCTTGTTCTTGGTGTTGGATTTTATCCAATAAATTTCCTCCAAAAATGCAATTTATACTCCAGTACGACTTACACGCATATGTTTTTTTTCTCCTTTTTTTATGGATTATATGACTGGTGCGACTTGTACTCCGGAGCGACGTATAGACCAGAAAATACGGTATTGCACTTTTAGTCACTTTAAATTGCTACAAAATTCTCAGACTGCATTCATTTCTCAATGCCATTATATGTGCATCACCATGCTCGTGGTACACTTTTATTGCTCAGTGACTCTCCATACTTATTTTCCATCTTCAATGTATGTCTTGTCATTGTGGCCGTTTGTTGTCAGAGACTTGAGTGGCTCCAAGTACCGAGACAAATTCCTCGTCTGTCTTGTAAAATACTTGCCAATAAAGCTGATTCTGATTGTCCTTTCACTGTCGAATGAAAAATCAACTGTGCTTTTCCCTGCGTTGCTTCTTCGATTTAATTCTGATCCTGTTTGTTTCTTCCTTTGTTGTCCATTTACATCTGCCTTGTCCATAGGAGCTCAGAGAAAAAGCATACGAATCGGGCTTTCGAGTGAGTATGGGAGTTGCTGTTTGTTTGTATGCATGAAAACATACATTTTGTGTGAATGCGTTTGTGAGAGAAACTTGTAACCTGCCATCACATGACTATGACAACCATGAATAATGTCGACTGCATGAGAGATTGTATCACACTTATTTTATCAGTCATTAACGGTGCACTTCGGTTTTGGTCTTTATGTTGATGTCATGCATTGCATGAATTGGAAGCATCATGTTTGAAGAGGAGTGACACTGCGACACCCCTGAGATTGAACACTTTAGAGCAGGGGTTTCAGACTCGCGGGCCATCTGCAGTCCCCGGGACGATAGTTTACCAGGTTCCTGCAACCAAGGAGATTTCAAGTGCACTTTCTCAAGGAAGGAAGAGAAGAGGATGCGTCTCTTTCACCATCTCCAACCCGTTCTATTCAGATCTCCAAGTCTCTTTTTATTTAGTTAGGGCAGCCCGAAGCAGCAAACGCGATAGACAACAAACGTAAGCAGGCGTGTGACAAGCAATGCAGACGTCAGTCAGGAAACAAAGTAACTGAGGTGTCCTCCGTTGATGCGCCGAGTGCCTGTGTTGCATCTTGGTGAGTCGGAGCACGTTCTCCATTGCGCGTCAAGTTCTTGTGTCGCATCTCTGTGACGTCCTCTCTCCATCTCGGTCTTGTGATTTCATCTTTATCATCCTGGTTGTGACTTCTTCGTCTCTTCAGTGGAGCGCTTGTTAGTGCTAGTGCTTGTTAGTGCGTATTTCTCCATTGCATCATATTATACAAGCAAGAAGCATTCAAGTGAGAGTAGAGAGTAAATATGAGAACTGCAGTGAAGAAAATAAGTTTTTTGAACACCAGGCTATATTGCAAGATCTCCCACTTAGAAATCATGGAGGGGTCTACAATTTTCATCTTTCATAATCCAAAGAAAAACCCAGAAATCACAATGTATGATTGTTTTTTTTTATTATTTTTTTTTTTAAACGATTTGTGTGATACAGCTGCAAATAAGTATTTGAACACCTGCGAAAACCAATGTTAATATTTGGTACAGTAGCCTTTGTTTGCAATTACAGAGTTAAAACCTTTCCTGTAGTTGTTCACCAGGTTTGCACACACTGTAGGAGGGATTTTGGCGTACTCCTCCACACAGATCTTCTCTAGATCACACAGGTGTCTGGGCTGTCACAGAGAAACACAGATTTTCAGTTCCCTCCAAAGATTTTCTATTGGGTTTAGGTCTGGAGACTGGCTAGGCCATGCCAGAACCTTGATATGCTTCTTACGGAGCCACTCCCTGGTTTTCCTGGCTGTGTGCTTTGGGTCATTGTCATGTTGAAAGACCCAGCCACGACCCATCTTCAATGCTCTGACTGAGGGAAAGACGTTGTTCCCCAAAATCTCACAATACATGGCCGTGGTCATCCTCTCCTTGATACAGTGCAGTCGTCCTGTCCCATGTGAAGAAAAATACCCCTAAAGCATGATGCCCTTATGCTTCACAGAAAGGATGGTGTTCTTGGGATGGAACTCATCATTCGTCTTCCTCCAAACACGGTTAGTGGAATTCTGACCAAAATGGAACATTTGACAACAAAACCTTCTCCCATGACTCCTCTGTATCATCCAAATGGTCATTGGCAAACTTAAGCCGGGCCTTGACATGTGCTGGTTTAAGCAGGGGAACCTTCCGTGCAATGCATTATTTCAAACCATGACGTCTTAATGTATTACCAATAGTCACCTTGGAAACGGTGGTCCCAGCTCTTTTCAGGTCATTGACAAGTCCTGTCGTGTAGTCCTGGGCTTATTCCTCACCTTTCTCAGGATCATTGAGACCCCACAAGGTGATATCGTGCATGGGCAGGGTTCGCACGCGTCCCTAAAAGTCCCTAAAGACCCCTAAATTTTCAAAGGTGCATTTAGGGGCTCCTAAAAGTCCTTAAAATCCGCGAAAACCGGTCAAGCCCCTAAAAAGGCCTTAAATTATAAAAAATCAAAGGGAGGACCTCTACTGCCAAAATTCTCCCGAAAAAAAAAGATCTTTTATTTTTAAAAAAAATAGCTATCCGTCTGGCGTCTAAAACAGCCGGAAATTGTCAACGGAAGTCACCGTGTTGACAACGAGTCGCCATCTTGTCGTCGATATTCCATTCTTCGTTTCCGTGAGTCGGCATTTCAACTTCGTCTTCGTTACGTCTTTCATCGATCCAACTTGTATCATGTGGAAGTGCATTTTTCAAGATGCTTGGGTTGAAAGTAAGGAGTTCAGAAACTGGGTTCGTCGAGATGCAAAAGATCGGCACATGTTTTACTGCCATCTGTGCAAGCAGAGCTACCAGCCAGGAAAGATGGGCGTCAAAGCGCTGGAGTCGCACCGGGGGAAAAAAAAAAAGAGACAGGCTGATTTGGCGAAGACTCTCTCATCTTCTGTTGGTAGGAATCGGTTTCTAAAATATAAAGATAGTGAAGCATCAACTTCAGGCAGTGGTACGAGCAGTACCAGCCAGAAGTCAGACTCTATGAACGTAGTTCAATATACGAAGGCGGACTCGTTAAAGGCAGAGATCGTGTGGACTTTAAAAGTGATCTGCAGCCATTACAGTTGTAAATCTTGCGAAAATAATTCTAAATTGTTTGCAGTCATGTTCCCAGACAGTGACATTGCTAAAAACTACCACTGTGGGGAAAGGAAGACTTCATACCTGGCTACATTTGGCATCGCTGCCCACTTTTCATCTCTACTGAGGCAGAAAGTGAAGGCTGAATCAGAGTATGTCCTCCTCTTTGATGAGTCTCTCAATCATGAGATGCAAGAGAAGCAGCTGGACATTCATGTGCGATTGTGGATTGATGACCGGGTCCGCACTTGCTACCTCACCTCTGAATTCCTGGGACATTCAGCAGCAACTGATCTTCAGGAGCGTCTGTACCCTATTGTGTGTGACTTCGGTCACCAAAAGCTGCTCCAGCTCTCGATGGACGGCCCCAATGTTAATTGGAAGCTGTACAAATCAATTCAAGAACAAATAGAAAAGATGACCACCCGCCGTATGCTGCAGACTGGAAGCTGCAGTCTCCACGTCCTCCATAACGCATTTCGAATCAGTTGCCAGGCAGCTGGATGGGGGGTGGAATATTTTCTGTCCAGGCTCTACAACTTGTTTCGCGATGCACCTGCCAGGCGCAAGGACTTTAAACAAGTCACTGGATTCGACACTCTCCCTCTCATGTTCTGCAAGCACAGATGGCTTGAAAACAGTAATGTGGCAGAGAGAGCCATCACCCTGATGCCACATGTGCGAGATTACTGTGAGGCAGCAAGGACGAAAAAGGTGACCTGCCCAACCAACAGCTCCTTCACTGTTGTTCAGAAAGCAGCACAGGACCCCATCTTTGTTGCCAAGCTTCACTTCTTTCTCATGTGCTCCAGGCTGGTGGAACCATTCTTGAAATTGTACCAGACTGACAAGCCTATGCTTCCCTTCATCGCAAAGGACATGGGCACTCTCATCAAGACTCTGATGGAAAAGTTCATCAAGCCTGAAGTCCTGAACGAAAAGGCAGCCTCCCTCACCACCCATGTCAAGATTAATGTGGGTGACAAGTCACAATGGGTGGATTTATCCAAAGTAGACATAGGCTTTGCTGCTGAGAGACTGCTTCTGAAATCTGGCATTGCAACCGACCGTGTAAAGCAGGAATTTAGAATGAGCTGCCAAACTTTCCTGGTAAAGATGATAGAAAAGTTGCTGGAGAAGGCCCCCATCATATACAGTTTAGTCCGCCTACTAAGGTCGATGGACCCCCGGCACATTGCCATGAAAGATGAAAAGGAGAACAACAACAAAAAAACTCCAAAAAACCTTACACATCATGGTGGATCACAGAAGGGTGGAGGAAAGCAATTGCGACAGGATTTTGTTCCAGTATTCCAGACTGAGTGAAAAGATCCAAGAAGATGAGGAGATTAGGGCTGCTTTCTCTGAGTTCAACATCTCTAAGGACAGGCTGGACACGCTTTTCCACTCCACTCTGCATCAGCAGGAAAGCCAGCAGTTCCAGGAGCTATGGGGCGTCATAAAGCAGCTGCTGCTCTTGTCCCATGGACAGGCATCTGTGGAAAGAAGGTTCTCTACAAACAAGGAGGTCACCGAGGACAACCTAAGTAAGGAGTCACTGATTGCTCGCAGGCAAATGGTGGAGGTGGTCAAGCAATATGGAGGGCCTGACATGGTGCCTGTCACAAGAGAGCTGTTGGTCGCTGCGTCTTCTGCCAGAAGTATTTACGTCCAGCATCTAGAGGAGGAAAAGAAGAAGAAGGATGCATCAAAACAGGCAGAGAAGAGGAAGGCAGCTAAGGCAGAGATAGAAAGCCTCAAAGCCAAAAAATCCAGACTAGAGACTGACATAGCTATGCTTATTGAGAAGGCTGACAGGCTGTGTGAGCAGGCAGAAGAAAAGAGGAAGCTGAGGTTTATCACCGAGGCCAATGCACTCAGAGGCAGAGCAAAGGACAAGAGAGCCTCTTTGGGACCTCTGCAGCAGCAAATAGAGGAGGCACTGGGTAGGCTCAAGGAGCTAGAGTCTGGGTGCTGAGACAGACATCAGTAGAAGACATTTGTGTATATAGTTGGAATTGTAGTTAGAATCTGTTTTTCTGTATACTGTTATGTGAAGACGTTGGCAATAGTCATATCAATGAGAACTACCACAAGGGGCGACAGGTGTTCACTGTCACAGGTACTGATGTATTGGAACCTTTGATGAACCAAGAACAGCCGATGGCACCATTGGGTGAGTCTTTTTTCCTTACTCTTGATTTCCCACAATGGCCCTAAATTTTTTCCATGTCAGCCTCTCAGAATGGCCCTAAAAAGCCCTTAAATTTGAGAATGCTGGTTTGCCATGGAAGAGGCTTGTTGGAATAACAACTGATGGAACTCGCAATGACAGGGAGGAAAAATAGACTGGTAGCACTTGTTCAAAAGAAACTGTAAGAGGAGGGTGTGGAGGAGGCCGTTGCTCTGCACTGCATTCTCCATCAGCACGCTCTTTTCAACAGATGCCTGAAGTTTGACAATGTGATGTCTGTCGTTGTGAAATTGTAGGAATAATTGTGAATATAATTATTATACATCCAATACAGAAATGCTTTGCTCTGCTCTAGATAACGTGGCAGCCGCCTAGCAGGAGATATCAAGAACAAAAACATCTAATCATCAGAACTGTTAGAATCAGGAGCACCTGCTGCCTGTTAAAGAAATGATGACCACACATGTACTCAGCAATCTTCCACACACATGCACACACACATGAACAAACAAATACACTTTGTTTCCAACTGTTTTACTGGCTGTCTCCTTTTTGTAACATCCATGTCAATAAGGAGCTTCTTGAAACTAAATAAATTGAGGCGCTGAGGAGAGGATAATCAGAGAGTGCAGTGGTGAATTGTACGAGACAGTTCCTCTCCTCTCTCCTCGTGAGACTCGAACCGGTATCTTTGCTTCCTTTTTGTCCAGTTTAATAATTGTCTAATTGGTAAACCTGACAGAAAGGCATCAACCAAATCAGGATCCAGGGGCTTAAAGCACAGAAGGTTCCAAATGTGGCTTGGCTACTGTATGTGAGAAGAAGCGGTGCCAGGTTTCTTCTAGCAAGAAGTAGGCCAAAGAAGCCATGTTCAGAACAGTTCATGTTCAAATGTTCAAAGGTCAAAGAACTGTTTATTTGTATTTATTTATTTGTTTGTTTGTTAATTTTCATCTTATTTTGTTCAAAAAAATAGATATTTGAGAACCTTAGTTAAAAAAGAGGTTTATAGCGAAGGGTCTGATTACTGATGGTTGTCTGATATTCCATTTTATGTTTGTTAATAAAGCCACATAAATTTGGCCTTCATTCATTCAACAATATTTTTTTTCTGTCAATATGGGGTAGTGACGAAAAGAATATGAACTAAATGAGTTTCGATAATTGGTGCAATATAAAAAATGTGAAACATTTCAAGGGGTCTCTATACTTTCTTTGTCCAGTGTACATACTTTTGTTTGTCAAAGACTTGAATAAGACTGGCCAGAAGTGTTTAACTGCACCTGCTGTTGTCCTCAGAATGCATCAGACATGCCAGAGACCATCACCAGCCGAGATGCCGCCAGATTCCCCATCATCGCCAGCTGTACTCTCTTTGGACTCTACCTTTTCTTCAAGGTAACATGCTGGTTTTCCTCTCCACTTGGCTCAAAATGTTATTAGTTTGTGAACAGCTGAGAGAGATGTGGAGATTAGCTCTGGAACATAATCCTTGTTGAGAGACGCAGATACCCACTAGTTCAGGGGTCGAGAACCTTTTCGACTAAGAGAGCCATAAAGGCCAAATATTTTAAAATGTAATTTCAAAAGAGCCATACAGTATTTTAAAAACTAATTACAGGTGTATTTGCGGATTTATGTAATCCCAACATTTTTAAAGTACAATACGGCTCTGAATTATTTTAAATAACATTATGCTGTTGCTTACCAATGATGACAAAAGTACTTCTTACCATTAAATCAACAGCTAGTGCTGTACGGATTTGCTGATAGCTTTTGGAGTTCATACATCGTCAGATTAAGTTTCACACAGGTGTTTAGACTCCATCCGTTCATCGTGAACGGAATTAAATTGGATTTTTCTTCATGCTGGTCCAATGGTGAAGAGTTCTGGTAGACAAAGGCGTGTCTTTTATTCGTTTATTTTGTCTTTATGCAAAGTCGGCAAAATATTTATTGGCAACGTCTAATACGAATGCTTTGGCATACTCCCCATATGTGAATTTAAACACACATTAGAACCCTCCCTCTCCACAAAGACTGTCCATTCTTGTTGAAAACTTCAGTGGTACTCATATTTTTGTCTTTGAGCGACCTTTGTCAAAAGCTTTTCCATAAATTCCAATACGATCGGCATTCCACCCTTTTGCGCTTGTGGACACTAAACACTGAACTACGGCAACCCCACTAGGACAAACTGTCTCCGTGTCATTTGCGTTGCCGCCCACAACAAACTAGGGCAACTCAATAGGACAAACCTTCTCTGCACGACAGAAATCACCAGTATGTCGTTATGAGAGCCAAATGCAAACACCAAAAGAGCGACGACAATAACAAAGGATTGTGCAGTGTTTATAATGAGCTCAAAATGGGGAAAAACATGTTGGTGCTTAGGAGAGGACTTTCATTCAAGAATTGCTTGTGGAATGTTCATATGATTTTAATACTATATGCCTTGCAACCAGGTGACAAAACTTTGTCGCATAGAAATCTAGTCCTATCCCTGAGGGTTGTACATAAACCTGCTAGTGTTAAGTCTGTTTTATTTACATTAGGTTAGCACCCTTTTATTTCTGTCATGTTTTAATGTTAGTTTGACCTGACTCAAATGCATTACTGTATTTTTCGGACTATAAGTCGCAGTTTTTTTTTTTTCCATAGTTTGGGCGGGGGTGCGATTTATTCTCCAGAGCGACTTATATGTGAAATTATTAACACATTATTATATCCATTCATCCATTTTCCGAGTCGTTTCTCGGTTATTTTCACACTGACAACGGTAAGAGGGCACTCTAGGTCCGTGTGTCTGTACCTGCTATTTCTGAAAATTCAACATTTCAACATTAGCTGTAACTTATAACAACTGAGAAGGACTGAACAAAAATGCCATTGAAGAGAAAATCATATACCACAGATTATTTTAATAACGTTTCTCACCAATGATGACCAAAGTACTTCTTACCATGAATGCGACTTGTGGTGCTTCATACGTCGCTAGATTAATATTCATGCAGACGTTGAGACTTCCGTCTGTTTATCGTGAACGTAATTAAATTTGATTTGCCATCATGATGGCGCGATGGTGAACGGTATGGGCTTCCATAACAACCAAAATCATCCTGTCCGGATTCAGAAAAGCTGGAATAGGTTAGTTCTAACTGCAACTGATGATGAGTCTGACATAAGCGACGTAGAAGAGGAAGCGGCGCGTTTTCTACCTCTGGAGTTGGTGGACTTGTTTAAAAGTGACACAGAGGATGACAATTTCATTGGATTTTAGTTACCGGGTATTTGGAGTGACACGGATGGTTTTGGTAAACTTCTTTGTAGGTTATTTATGCTATAGTTATCGGAATAACTCTTAATATGTTATATTAACATACCAGGCACGTTCTCAGTTGTCATGTAATGTAAGCATACGGTTCAGCCTGTTGTTGCCTCTATTCTATTTTTATTTTAAATTGTTGGTCATTTATAATTTTAAATGACGTCTGTCCTTGGCGTTGGATTTTATCAAATAAAGTTCCCCCAAAAATTTGAATAGTGCAACATGTTTTTTTCTTTTTTATGGATTTTATGGCTGGTGCGACTTGTACTTTGGAGCAACGTATAGTCTGGAAAATACGGTACCTGAATAGAGAATATTTTTCAAGAAACTCAGTAGATAGCCTCCTTTCTGCTTGACTCAACAACCAAATACAACACACAAAAAAGTGTATTTAGTAGCTAAGGCACACGGCATGAAATTTTGGTCTTGTGTGGTTTTATTGCAGGTGTTTTCTCAAGACTACATAAACCTGCTACTGTCGGTCTATTTCTTTGCGTTAGGAGTGCTGGCGCTTTCTCACACGATGAGGTAAATCACATGGCTTTTATCATTAAGCACCGCCCAGGCATTGGTTAACCTGCCTTAATTTTCTTGTTTTTGGTCTCCAAGTCCTCTCCTCTCCAGAATCTTTCCTGGTTATGTGCCAAACAAGCAGTACCAGCTTCTCTTCACACAGAGTGCCGGCGAGGCCAAAGAAGGTTAGATCAAGGAAGCATATGTATCCTCATCATTTTGACAGCATACACTGATGGTCACGGTAGTTTTGTTTCTGCAGAGATCATCAACTATGAGTTTGACACCAATAACCTGGTCTGTTTGCTTGCCAGCAGTGTGGTAGGCGTCTGGTATGTGTTCAAAAAGGTATTGAACAGATGTGATCTTGCACAGTTGTCTAGTACTTTTTTGGAACAGCCAATTAATATAGTTTTTGCGGCCTTGTAGCACTGGATCGCCAACAATCTCTTTGGTCTGGCCTTTGCCCTCAATGGGGTGGAGCTTCTGCACCTGAACAATGTCAGTACTGGATGCATCCTGCTAGGGGGGCTGTTTGTCTACGATATCTTCTGGGTGAGCACCAACTACAGAGCTTGAAAAATAAGCTTAATTTTTGATGATGCTCACATTCTGATCTTCTCAGGTATTTGGTACAAATGTCATGGTGACAGTGGCTAAGTCCTTTGAAGCTCCAATCAAATGTGAGTATTCCAGAGCAGTGAAATGTTCCTGGGGTGGTAAGGGGCGATCCAGCATTTAACATTACTGTTCAGTACGCCACTGTGTCTGGCAACTGATAAAAATTTCATGAATGAATTGAGAGAGAGAGAGAGAGAGAGAGAGAGAGAGAGAGATGAGAGAGAGAGAGAGAGAGAGAGAGAGAGAGAGAGAGAGAGAGAGAGAGAGAGAGAGAGAGAGATGAGAGAGAGAGAGAGAGATGAGAGAGAGAGAGAGATGAGAGAGAGAGAGAGAGAGAGAGAGAGAGAAGAGAGAGAGAGAGATGAGAGCTCTCGAAGACCGAGCTCTCTAGAGAGATCGAGAGATTCTCTCTCTCTCTCTAGCTTCTCGATCGAGAGAGATGAGAGAGAGAGAGAGACTGAGAGAGAGAGAGAGACTGAGAGAGACAGACAGACACTTATATTGATATGTCCTCTCTTTGTCCCTGCCAGTGGTCTTTCCTCAGGACTTGTTGGAGAAAGGTCTGGATGCCAGTAACTTTGCCATGCTGGGTCTGGGTGACATTGTCATCCCAGGTATTTTCATTGCGCTGCTCCTACGTTTTGATATCAGGTAACTCAAAAGATGAGGATCCTTGCTGTCACCGTTGCTTCCCATTCCTGTCTAATTTGTGAATTCATCATTTTTTTTTATTTTTTCTCATTTTCATTTTTAATTCTTGTATTCATCCCTCCTTTTATATTTGTTCTCTTGGTTGTTCTACCCCTTTTCCCCATTTATTTATCCTACTTGTATTTCTACTTAACTTTTTTACCCAGCCGACTCTGTTTATTAGTGCTGCCACATCCACTTATCCTCTTGTTCTTTTACTTCGACTACATATTTTAAATCTACCCACAGTGCCTGGAGGTTGAGCTCTTAGGCGAGTGCCTTGTGGCCAGGCACACTTGAAAGTGTAACATGGGTCCCCCTTCCCATGGGCTCGGCACCTTTGGGAGGGTCCATGTAACTCGCCGCTGATTCATTCACACCATAATGGCGGCACAAAAGCGTAACTTCTGCTGTCTTTGATCATATCCAAAACTTTAACTTTTTCGCCGATCATCATCACCTTCCTCATTGTCTGTTTTTTTTTTTTTTTTTTTGAAATCCGCTTTCCACATAGCGAATGCAGCTCCCATTTAGAACAATCCTCTCATTTTGCATCTTCCACTTCCGCTTGGGTGCATCAGGGGAAGCTTTAACATCAGCACAGCGCTTTGGCGGCATTGTGAACAAGAGAGGTTATCGATCACACAGTCAAGCAAATGGCAGATCGGAAAGATAAGGGAGGGGAAGGAGAGTTGCTGGGTGGGGCTTCGGTGATGCTCAGCCAATCAGCTCCATCAGAACCCCTTTTTTTTTTCCTTTCATTGGTCCCTTTTTCGCCGGGGATGTCGCGTTGTATCAATACTTTTTCCGGTAATATGGTACATTATGTATGCTGATCTGTTTTCTTTTGGGGTGGGATAGAAAAAAACCCGCGATGCACTGAAGCTGCAATAGGTGACGCGCAAAGTAGAGAGGATTACTCTATTTCCACTTTTTATTTTTTGCACTGTACGCTATTTTTAATTTAATCTAATATATATATATTTTTTTATTTATTTATTTATTTATTTTTCATTTTTATCTGGGCCCCCCCCCCATTTTATTTCTTTGTATTCAAGTGCTTTTCATCACATAAAGCACATTGAGTTACCTGGTGTATGAAATGTTACATACATTTACTTTACTACAGCAGGGTTCATACGCGGCCCTAAAAGTCCCTAAAACCCCCTAAATTTCTGAGGGTCCATTTAGGGGCCCCTAAAAGTCCTTAAAAAGGCCTTAAATTAAAAAAAAAAATCAAAGGGGGAGGACCTCTACCGCCAAAATTCTCCCTAAAAAATTAATCTTTTATTTAAAAAAAAAAATAGAGATCCGTCTGGCGTCCAAAACCAGAAATTCCCAAGGGAAGTCTTTCTGTGTTCACAACGTTTTTCTTATAGTCGCCATCTTGTCGTTGATATTCCATTGTTTGTTTTTGTGAGAAGGCATTTCACTTTGTCTTCATAGCGTAGTTCTTTGATTGATCCAATAAGAATACTTGTATCATGGGGAAGTGCATTTTTCAAAAAGCTTGGGTTGAAAGTAAAGAGTTTGGGAGCTGGATTCGTCAAGATCCAAAAGATCAGGACATGTTCTACTGTCATCTGTGCAAACAGCGTTACCAGCTTGGAAAGATGGGTGTCAAAGCACTGGAGTCGCACCAGAAAAACAGGAGAAACGCTGATTTGGCGAAGACTGTCTCATCTTCTGTTAGTATGAATCTGTTTCTGTCAAAATATCAAGATAGTGAAGCATCAACTTCAGGCAGTAGTAGGGATCAACCAAGCACCAGTACTGGCAGTGCATGCGCACCTACAGTTGTCCAGTCATCGACTTCAACCAGCCAGAAGTCAGGCTCTGTGAACGTAGTTCAATACACGAAAACAGACTCGTTAAAGGCAGAGATCGTGTGTGATCTGCACCCATTACAAATCTTGTGAAAATAATTCAAAAGTGTTTGCAGTCATGTTTCCAGACAGTGACATTGCTAAAAACTACCACTGTCATATCAATGAGAACTACCACAAGGCGTGACAGGTGATCACTGTGACAGGTACTGAGGTACTGGAACCTTTGATGAACCACTCCAGACTGTAGCAATGTTTGTTTTTGTGTTTTTTTTTCTTTTAATTTACAGAAGGTGCATCAAGCAGCTGCAATAAGTGGAGCTGATGATGGCCGGAGAATGCTTTCAAATTCACCAATTTCATGCTAAATTCATGAATCCGTGGTGTGTAGTTCTTGCAATAAATTTTCCAAAGTACCCTTTTTGTGATTTGTTCTAATATAGTAGGAAACCCTAACCCTCTTTGTGGTATCACAAAAAAAAGTAGCATCAAGATAAAAGTTCTGCTGGAAATGTATCTTCACAAAAAGCTCTTAGTTTTTCTTCGGAATTAGTATTTTCAAGAAACCAATGTTCAACTGCTATTCACTAAAGAATGGTAATAAGTAGGAATGTACTTTTTTCTGATGAAAGAAAAGTGTTAAATTTTTTGGTAGGTTGCATGTTTCTAAAGCAATAGAACAAAATTTTCCGTAAAAAAAAAAAAATCAGTGAAAATGGTCAAAAATGGCACTGCTCTGCCTGTGTGAGAAAAATGTCTGGCTTTAAATTAAAGACAGTACTTTTAGTGAATGTAAACATTTGACCTTTAAAAATATATAAAATTATCTAAGAAATTGTGACATTTACAGTGAAGAAAATAAGTATTTGAACAGCCTGGTATATTGCAAGTTGTCCCACTTAGAAATCATGGAGGGGTCTGAAATTTTCATTGTAGGTGCTTGTCTACTGTGAGAGAGATAATCTTAAAAGAAAAACCCAGAAATCACAATGTTTTATTTTTTTTTTTTAACGATTTGTGTGATACAGCTGCAAATAACAGGGATGAGAATTTTCCACCGATCGGCGGATTTCCGACTTTTTCAGACCAAAATGACCATTCTCGAGATAAGCGCAAATCTGTTGAGAAAATTTCAGGGGGGGGTAGGGTATTGTGTGCCTGCCTCTCGGTGGCGAGCTCCAAGCTGCAAGTTCAGCTTAGTGCTAGCACAAGCACGACTATCATATGCCATTCTAACTTGCTCGGTTGTGTAAATATTTGCATTTTGCGACATAAACATTAAAACTTGTTTGCGGCAGATTACTTGATTGGACAACAGAGTTATACAGTATAACGATCCAATCATGTTAGTGGTTAATCGAGTTTCACCATTGCCATGTACATGTGTTCTCGGTTCTCAGAAATCGCAGTGTAACTTGTGTTGGGGGGGAAAAAAAAGGATGAAACTCGAGCGAGGGCAATTGACAAGGTTGCTGGAATCAAAAACTGTTTCAGACGGGCATGGCTTGAAAAAAGTATAACCGTGCAGATAGGACCGAAAACGGTATCAACATGTCTAACCGAACACATACAAAAAGTGGACATTCCCGGCAAAGTGGTGTGTGTGTGGTGTGTGTGTGTGTGTGTGCGCGCGCGTGTGTGCGCGCGCGCAAAAAATATCCAAGAGGAAACTCACCCAACCATCGACAGACATTTTCAGTGTTTTTCCAAATTGGTCATTCTCATCCCTGAAATAAGTACAGTATTTGAACACCTGAGAAAACCAATGTTAATATTTGGTACAGTACCCTACTGTATGTTTCCAATTACAGAGATCAAACGTTTTCTGGAGTTGTTCGCCAGGTTTGCACACACTGCAGGAGGGAATTTGGCCAGCTCCTCCACACAGATCTTCTCCAGATCAGACAGGTTTCTGGACTGTCGCTGAGAAACACAGTTTCAGCTCCTTCCAAAGATTTTCTATTGGGTTTAGGTCTGGAGACTGGCTAGACCACGCCAGAACCTTGATATGCCTCTTATGGAGCCACTCATTGGTTTTCCTGGCTGTGTGCTTCTGGTCATTGTCATGTTGAGAGATCCAACCACGACCAATCTTCAATGCTCCAAATGGTCATTGGCAAACATAAAACGGGCCTTGACATGTTCTGGTTGTGCCATGCATGATTTCAAACCATAACGTCTTAGTGTATTACCAATAGTCACCTTGGAAATGGTGGTCCCAGCTCTTTTTAGGTCATTGACCAAGTCCTGCCGTGTAGTCCTGGGCTGATTCCTCACTATTCTAAGGATCATTGAGACCCCACAAGGTGGTATCTTGCATCCACTCCGATTGACATTGACAGTTATGTTTAGCTGCTTCCATTTTCTAATGATTGCTCCAACAGTGGACCTTTTATCACTAAGCTGCTTGGCAATTTCTCCGTAGCCCTTTCCAGCAATGTGGTGGTGTACAATTTTGTCTCTTTGGACAGCTCTTTGGTCTTGGCCATGTTACAAGTTTGAGTCTTGCTGATTATATGGGGTGGACAGGTGTCTTTATGCAGCTAACAACCTCATACAGGTGCATCCGATTCAGGATAATACATTGAGTGGAGGTGGACTTTTAAAGCCGGACTAACAGGTCTTTGAAGGTCAGAATTCTATCTGATAGACAGGTGTTCAGTCACTCACATTTGAAAAAAGGTACGGGTGTGGTCAGTCATCCCCACAGGTAAAGTTGCGGGTGTGATTAGGGATGGAATCTCAAGACCTTAAAATAACTTACCGATTTGTTATACCCGAGTATGTAGTTGTAAACTAATACCTTAATCATAATTTGACATTGCACTGAGACAGACATTTTTAAAGAGGTCAATAGACATTGAATTTCAAAACCAAGTATTCATATAATCAAATTATTTTATTTCATCATGATGTATTATCCAGCGTAATTTACGACGGTATCTATTGTCAAAATACGGAATTTTTAAATTAAATTACGGAATTCTTTTTGTGCTCTGTATTTGTGCTTTCATGCTCGATCAGGCTGTGGCAAGGTGGAATTTTAACATACATCATCTCATCCTGTACTTTCTACTTTGGCTTCAGACCAGACCTTTTTTACTTAAAAAAGAAAAAGAAAATCTTGTCCAGTTTTGACACTTTTTCTACTATTATTCACATACCCCGACATTGATTAAAGCAACAACACTTAATTTTTTTTTTTTTACTTTTACCATTATTATCGAGAGAAAACACAAGCAACATGTCTAACTCTCTTTGCTCTACGTTGACCAGACTCTGTGAGTGGACGGTGTTTGTAATTATGAGTCTACCCCTTCAAGAGCCGAAGGTAAACTAGCAGGAGACCTTGTGGTTCCATGTTTAAGAAAAACTGGTTAACTGCGCTGGATTGGTTTTCATGTGTGCTGTGAATGTCTTATGTATTTCTACTCGTAACAAATTTTACTCGTATGATTTTTCGTGCTCAACAGCAGATTTGCGAGTGCGTTGGCGCGCGGGATCAATCGCGCCCATCAAATCACAGTGACTGGGTGTTCAAATACTTATTTGCAGCTGTATCACACAAATCATTTAAAAAAAATCATACATTGTAATTTCTGGATTTTTTTTTTTTTTTTTTAGATTATCTCTCACAGTGGAAATGCACCTACGATGACAATTTCAGACCCCTCCATGATTTCTAAGTGGGAGAACTTGCAATATGTTCAAATATTTTCTTCAATGTAACCATCTATCTTTTATTGCTTACCTGGGTTGGATTGCTCGGGCAGTTGCTTTAGCAGGGATGCCCAGACTTTCCGCTTGGCCAACTGGTATCCAAGAGCTGTCTGTGTATTGTGTACTATACTATGTACCTCCACCACAGTTTGGCCAAAAAGGCCCGATAGGACTCCTTCTTCAGCTTGTCCACTATCAAGTTAAGGGATTGCCACCACAACAAGCACCTACCACTTATGGCCACAGTTACGGTCGGTGGCCTCAGCAAGGTGTGGAACATAGTCCACTCGGACTCTGTGTCTCCCGCCTCCCCCAGAACCTGAGCAAAGTTCTGTTAGATGTGGGATTTGAAAGTCCCGTCAGGGTATTCTGCCAGCCTTTTCCAGCACACCCTCACAATATGTTTGGGCCTACCACGTGGGACCAGCATCTTTCCCCACCATCAAAGCCAACTCTGCACCAGGTTGTGATCATTTGACAGCTCCGTCTCTCTTTTCACCCGAGTGTCTTAGACATGCGGTCGCAAGTCTACTACGACATGACCCCATATTGAACTTTGACCTACCTAATGTGTCCTGGTGCCAAGTGCACGTTTGGTGACCCTTATGTATTGTGGCATTTAACAGACCAAAATAATGTTGGTGATCCTGGCTGACCTGAAACATGAGAGGCTTAGTCTGATTTGACTTCAGAATGTCAGACAAAATAGTTTTTCCATGGTGTATACAAACCTTTGGTTTAAACTGTATTTTATGTTCAAACTGATACTTTGTTTTTTTAGCAAATAATCATTATTGTTGAATTTCATGGGGGAAAAAGTTAAAAGCCTGAAATAGTAAACAATTGTGAGTATATTTTTTTAGTACTTCGTCACACCAGTGTTCACCAATATGGTGGCCGCAAGTTGCCTCAAACTAATGCAATGATCCAGTGTGTCTGTTCTAAAATTAGCTCAGCACTGATGGACCATTTTGATTTATCAGGTGTTCATATTTATTGATTCAAACTTATAGGAGGCTTTATTCACGTACCAAATATTCTATACAATTTAAGATTGTTTAGTGGAAAAAATATTTTTAATTTCTCCAAATGTTTAAAAATAACATATTTTATAGCTTGAAATCTGCTCATTCTTTTTTCACCTTGTTCCACTTCTGTTTTTCTTTGACTCATGTCTCTCATGCATATTTTCTTAGTACTCTTTCTTCTCCTGATTTTACTTGTATCTATTTATCGTCTTTACTAATCCTTTTTGTACTTCTTGCTGTGGATTCCCCACCCCTTCTAATATGCCTCCTTGTTCTATTTAATCTACGTCTGCTTTTTCCCCTTCTTGTTCTCCTGTTTTTTTCATTTTTGATTTCCTTGCTGTTATCCTTCTAGTTTTCTTGATTCACCTTGATTACTATTGCTTGTTCTTTTGTTCTCAGTCTGAAAAAAAACAGCAGGACATACTTCTGTTCCAGCTTCTTAGCATACATCTTTGGACTGGGCCTCACCATTTTTGTCATGCACACCTTCAAACATGCACAGGTGAGACATTAAAGGTCAGTGTTCCAAAATGCCACCTCCACTCATGGAGGAGTTTACATGTATTTTTTTATTTGTCTGTGATCAGCCTGCTCTGCTCTACTTGGTACCTGCTTGTGTCGGCTTCCCCGTTGTGGTGGCCATCTTCAGAGGAGAACTTGGAGAGATGTTCAGGTGAGTAAATACAGTGGGAACAGAACCTATTCATACCCCCTTAATATTTTTGTTATATTGCAGTTATTTGCTAAAATAATTTAAGGTCATGTTATTCCTCATTACTGTACACACAGCACCCCGTATTGACAGAACAAAAATGAAATTGAGATTTTCGCAGATTAATAAAGAAAAACTGAAATATAATAATAATAAGTAATAATAATAATAATAAGTATTCAGACCCTTTTCTGTAACAATCAAATATATAACTCTCGTGGTGTCCATTTCTTTTGATCGTCCTTAAGATAGTTCTGCAACTTTCCTTGGTGTCCAGCTGTTTGATTATATTGACTGGGCTTGATTAGGAAAACCACACACCTATCTATATGACTTTAAAGCTCACAGTCTGTGTCAGAACAAATGAGAATCCTGAGGGCAAAGAACTGCCTTAAAAGGTATGGAATGTGTTATTTTCTAACGCAAATTATCTTATCTAGATGAAAATATATGTTGAACTGTACAATAAAATGCATATCTTGTTCGATGTTTTTCCCGAAAAATATATTTATGAATTAAAGCCCGCGAACTTTGACCTAGTGTCTCGTGCCTGAAAATCGCCTCCTTTCGTGTGGCTAACCTCTGACGTCACATCAGGTAAACATTCTGTTGCGGGACTAGCGTTCGCCTGGAGCCTTGCCTTTGTACCCCAAAGAAAAACCCATTCGTTTCAAGAATTCCTCAGTGATTGTAAGCTAAAACCAATCTGTAAAAATGGTGCCATACTCATTCCAAAGGTATCAATATAGCCTGCAAACTTGTTGATAAAAGTACCCAAACTGACAGTACCCACACAGTCCAACCTGATATTGCAATGGACAGGGGAATGCAGACTGATCCCGTTGGATTTTTTTTTCCATTTGGTGGGAATGGTTCTAGCACTCCCCAAAAGCAGAACCAGAATACTGCTATGTCAATGCTCAGCCCAACTAAGCCACTGGATCGAAGTGAGGATAACAACCTGAATGATGCAAAGGACAAAGAATATCAACCTTCGAACATTTCATTACAGGAGGCCCAGAAGGAAGTTATATATGACCAAATAGAGGCCGCAAAAGAAAAACCACAAGCTTCGGACCCTGTCAATGAGTGCAAAGTACGGTGTTTAAGAAAATTTTGTTGAATCTCTTTGACATATGTCCTCTATGTACTGGCCCAAGTCAAGCTCACATCGAAAACAAACCTGGCAGTGGATTTGGAACAATGGTACGCATTATACAGAACATAGGACAGTCAACCATTGATGAACCAGATGTCAGTTGGCAACCTAATGTTGTCGGCAGCTATCCTGTATTCTGGTTGTCGGATAAGCCCTATTTTACAAATGCTGCAAATAATTAATTTCATCAATTACCAGGCAAACATATCAGCGTCACCAAAATTTTTAAATTGCACCCACAATTTTAATTGGATGGAGGGGGAAAACAAGCAAAGCTAATTCAGAAAATCAGACAAATCCCTGAAGGAATCCAGCTTGCTGAAGACTGCAGAAATGACAGTCCTGGTCACTCAGCTAAGTATGGCTCTTATACTTAAATAGAACAAACTTTTAAAGTAGTTGTCGAAATCCAGGTAGTACAGAGCAACAAAGCTGGAAACAGCAATGCTTGTGAACTACTGGCCTTTGAGAGATGCATATCGTATGTGACAGAACCTGAAGTGCTGACCATCAAGAGCATGGTTACAGACAGACACAAGTCAGTCGCAGCCTTTATTCGGGACGATTTAAAAGCAAACAATCCACGTTGCTCAGAGTTAAAACATAATAATAATGTGTGGCATACTGCCAAAGGTCTCGATTTAAAAAAAAAAAAAAAAAAAAAAAACTACCAAGATTGGATATTCGTCCCCTGAAGTGATGCTCTGGAAAAGATCAATAATAAATCATATGTATTACGTTGCAGCCACAGCACCTGCAGAAAACAGGGACCACCTAAAGAACACGTGGCTGTCCCTGGATAATCCCCTTCATGATCAACATAAACACAATTCCAAGATATATCCATACTGTGGTCATGTTCATTTAATTTATCAGTGGGACAAAGAGTCACTTGTTTGTGGAACTATGGCCAGTATAAAACTTACAGATGTCATCACATCGGATGCAGTGATCAAAGATCTGCAAAAGCTTACACCTGAATTCCAGACATCAATCTTAGAAGCTTTCCATTGTCTGGTGATCAGATTTGCACGAAGGCGCACACAGTTTGGTTGGCTGTCCCAAATAATCAGAACATATCTAGCAGCTCTCCACCACAACAAAAATGGCAGTAGAATGCAACCCATAACAAGAGATGGTCTTCCACATAAAGAGTCGGCTTTCCAAAATACAAAACCGTGCACCACAGCAAGACCAGTGAAAACAAAGCCCACAATATATTATGCCTATTGGCTCATGCGCAAACTATTGACCTCCTATTCTGAGAGCCCTCGTGCTTTTACAAATTCCATGTCAGAGCTCAGAGATGAACAACCAAGAGCACTGGCAGCAGAGTTCATCCCAACAAAGCCTAAGCTTTAGCACAAGATATGTCGAGATTTGTCGACAGCAGATAGTATACTGTAATAATCATTTCAGCCTCTGTGTTCTCAAAGTACTTTTATTGAAAGACAAAGTAATAATTCTGTGCAAATGTTTTGGAGCATATTTATACAAAATATAAGCATACAGTTCAATAAAAATGCTATGATTCTAGTTCTGTGGTGTATGTTTACTTCTTATGCAAACATATACGTCAACATTTCCACAATGAAAAAAATCAGGATGTAGACATTTAAATCCTTTGTACTCTTGGCCCTCTGGATTAGGAAAGGTGTCACAAATCTTTGAACACACAGCAGCACATGTGGGTATATATAATAAATGAAAATCCAATCACATTCACAAACTTCTACAGCTCAAAGACCCATATCAGTCCAATAAACAAAACCATCCACCCCACTTACATTTGTATTTTAAGCATTTAGTGCCCAAACAAATTCACAAGGTACCGGTTTAAAGCTTTCAGTGTAAAGTTTTGCGTTTTTTTTCCATGAGTGACTAAAATGTTTTTTTTTTACGGGTCTGGGTACTCTGTTTAATGCCATCAGTTTCTCTCCTGAAATTTTTTTTATGGTGATGTAAGATATCACCAGCTATTCCTCTCAAATTAATGTGACATTTTAAACGGATTTTGTTCATTAAAATCCTTATTTGTGGAAATATACCAACTTAAACTGTAGACTACATTATCAGCTTCTGTGTGTTTTGATGGAATAATAAACAAGCCTTCTACACGCAAAATAGTTGTCGCGTACCAATTTACTAAATACACGGCGTTTGCATAATTTTAAAACAAGACCGAAAACTTTGTATATACATTCAGGATATCGACGCCTTTACAATTTATCAGTTTTTGACTGAATAAACAAAACAAGAACTTCAAGAATGCTTACCACTCTTTGTTTCCAACACGAGGCATGTCATCCTCCCTGGGTCTGATTGCTAGCTTACTGCTAGCTCAGCAACTTCATCACCAGCTTATTTGTCTGCATTCGAACATGAATGCTCTCTAACTGGCTCAAATTGATAACCTTTAACGCCTTTATAAAGCTCGTATTTTTCACCGTCTTCATGGGACCAGAATCAGAATCATGTTAATCGCTCAAATTATCGGAAAAATGACGGTCGTTCTTACAATGCAGTCCAATCCCCGAAATGTTTGTTCAGTTCTGACGTCATGTCCCTTCTCAAGTTTTTCCGCTCTGTTGCCATGTTTTTCCGGCATATCCAGCAATGTGCAATCGTTTTTTGCCGTTAATCGAAAAATAAAAATGTTTCCTTCATAATGGATTTCAGATTAGAATTCATCATAAATAAGCTAAAGGTTAATTGAAGACTTAACATACACTTTAAGAGCTCAGAGCCAGAATTCTGGCCAAGGTTATCAAAAAATGGTGATATGCTTAAAGTTACTAAGAGCACAGTGGCCTCCATAGTACTTAAATGGCAGTTTGTGATGATCAGAACCGTTCCTCAGGCTGGCTGTCCTGCCAAACTGGGCAATTGAGGAATAAGAGCCTTGGTGAGATGGGTGAAGAAGAACCCTAAGATCACTGTTGGCTGAGCTCCAAAGATGCAGTCGGGAGACGGTCGAAAATTCTTGTAAGTCAACCATCACTCAAGCCCTCCACCAGTCAGGGCTTTATGTCAGAGTGGCTCAACAGAAGCCTCCCCTGAATAATTATAAGCGCTAAGTGTGGAAAAAAACAGACATTGCTGTTCATACAGTTTCAACAGCAAAGCATGGTGGTGTCATCGTGCTGTGCTATTGAAGGAAAGATGAATGGGGCCAGGTACAGTGATATCCGAGACGAAAATATTCTCCTGACTGTTAAGGACTTGAGATTGGATTCATCTTTCAACAAGACAGTGACCCTAAGCACATAGGTTAAATAATGGAAGAATGGCAGAGAATCCCCAAATCCGGGTGTGGAAAAACTTGTTGAATCATTTCCAAAAAGACTCATGCCAGACTCTAGCTCAAAAGGGTGGTACTGCTAAATATTGTTATACTGAGGAAAGAGTACGAGTATGTATGTTTGTGATAAATCTGCAAAAATTTAAGCATTTCTGTTTTTCAAAATGGCGTGCTGTGTACATTAATGGGATAAAACAAGCTTAAATGATTTTGGCTGTAATATAACAGTGAAAAATGTAAATGCATCTCAATTCTTTACATACCCACTGTATAAGTAACCAGCTCATATCATCATAGCAGGAGTGATCCAAGCAACCATCAATCTTGGCAAGGATATTTATTGAACAATTTGAACCCTGACTCGTTCACCCATAACACTGATTGTCCCTGGATTTAAAAAAAAAAGGCATCCAAGCTTACCAGCCAGTTACAGTGCTGTGTCAAGCCACCATGATCCTCAGACACTGTCCATCCATCCATCCATCCATCCATCCATTTTCTTAGCCACTTATCCTCACAAGGGTTACGGGAGTGCTGGAGCATACCCCAGATGTCAATGGGCAGGAGACAGGGTACACCCTGAACTGGTTTGCCAGCCAATTGCAGGGCACATGAGACACACAGCCGCACTCACAATCATACCTAGGGGAAATTTAGAGTGTCCAATTAATGATACATGTTTTTAGGATGTGGGAGGAAACATGAGTGCCCAGAGAAAACCCATGCAGTCACTGGGAGAACATGCAAACACCACACAGGGAGGACCGGGATTAAACCCGGGTCCTCAGAACTGTGAGGCCAACACTTTGCAGCTGTGCAAACGTGCCACCCCTCAGATACTGGCCAGGATAAATTTCCTAAATGAATTTGATGAAATAAACACACCATCCTGCATTCGATTGGGCCGACGTGAGTCTGCATCCACAAAAGACACAGGTCTGCTAGCTTGTTGAGGGGCAAACACCCAGTGTCCCCGACACGCTTCACTCAGTCACAAATTCAAATGTTTTAAAATATATATTAACATTAATGATTGCCAGTTCTTATCCATCTCTCCATCCATTCATTTTCTTTTGCTTATCTGAGGACTGGTCGTGTGGTGAGTAGGTTTAGCAGGGAAGCCCAGAATTCCCTCTCCCGACCCACTTCATCCAGCTATTCTGGGGAGATTCTGAGGTTTTTCCTGGCCAGCATCTCTCAGGTATGTCCTGAATCATTGCCTGGGTCTCCTGGTGGAAGGTTTTAGTATTAAGAAATATGTATTCTAATCAGATGCCCAATTCACCTCATCTGGCTCCTTGCAATGCTGAGGGAGCAGCGCTTCGACTGTGAGGATCTCCCAGATGACTGTGTTTTCAACCTATCCCTAATGAAAGCCCTGCAGAGGAAAATCATTTTGACTTCTAGCATCTGCGATCATGTTGTTGTCATATTGGTCGTGACACACGGCTCGAGACCATAGGTGAGGGTAGAAATGTACATGGACGGGTAAATTGACAGCTTCCCCTTTTAGTGAGCCCCTTGACCTCCACAGCCTGATACAAAATCTGCATCACTGAAAATGCAGCACTGTTCCACCTGGTTTGGAGTGAGTATGTTGGTTAGAAGGGTGCTGAGGATTGAGCTGCCAGGCAAAACACCAAGAGGAAGACCAAAGAAAAGGTTGATGGATGTTGTGAGGGAGGACATGAGGACAGTGGGTGTTAGAGAGGAGGATGCACCAGACAGGCTTAGATGGAAAAAGATGACACGCTGTCACGACCCTGAACGGGACAAGCCCAAAGAAAGAAGTAGGTTAAAAAAATACCATGAGTAGGTACATTGTTAAATACGTCAAAGTACAACCAAACTCGGTTTTGCTCCCGCTGCCTTTTACAA
>NC_084641.1:42807032-42822032 GCF_019802595.1 Syngnathoides biaculeatus | reverse complement strand
GATGAAAGCACAGACAATACAGCGCACAAAAAACTACTTCTGTATTTTAAATATAGGAGGCAACAGCGTGTCATCTTTTTCCCTCTCCTGCATCTTCCTCTCTAACCCCAATTGGCCTCATGTCTTCCCTCACCACATCCATAAACCTTCTCTTTGGTCTTCCTCTCGGTCTTTTGCCTGGCAGCTCCATCCTCAGCACCCTACCACCAATATACTCACTCTCTCGCCTCTGAACATGTCCAAACCATCGAAGTCTGTTCTCTCGAACCTTGTCAGCCAAACATCCAACTTTGGCTGTCCCTCTAATGAGCTCATTTCTAATCCTATCCAACCTGGTCACTCCGAGCGAGAACCTCAACATCTTCATTTCTGCCACCTCCAGTTCTGCTTCCTGTTGTTTCTTCAGTGTCACCGTCTCTAATCCGTACATCATGGCCGGCCTCACCACTGTTTTGTAAACTTTGCCCTTCATGACTCTTCTGTCACATAACACACCAGACACCTTTCGCCAGCTGTTCCAACCTACTTGGACCCGTTTCTTCACTTTCTTACCACACTCACCATTGCTCTGGATTGTTGACCCTAAATATTTGAAGTCGTTCACCCTCGCTATCTCTTCTCCCTGTAGCCTCACTCTTCCCCCTCCACTTTTCTCATTCACGCACATATATTCTGTTTTACTTCGGCTAATCTTCATTTCTCTCCTTTCCAGTGCATGTCTCCATCTTTCTAATTGTTCCTCTGCATGCTCCCTGCTTTCACTGCATATCACAATATCATCTGTGAACATCATGGTCCAAGGTGATTCCAGTCTAACCTCATCTGTCAGCCTATCCATTGCCACTGCAAACAGGAAGGGGCTCAGAGCTTTTTCTCCCGCTTTTGCGTCCAACCTGGTATACATGTCGTCATATGCCTCTTGTTTAGCCTTCGCCACCTCTACTTTTGCCCTACGTCGCATCTCAATGTATTCCTTTCGCCTCTCCTCCGTCCTCTCCATATCACACTTTTTCTTTGCTAATCTCTTTCCTTTGATGACTTCTTGTATTTTGGGTTCCACCACCAAGTCTCCTTCTCCTCTTTCCTACCAGAAGGCACCCCGAGTACTCTCCTGCCTGCCTCTCTGAGTACCTTGGCAGTAGTATTCCAGTCTTCCGGGACCTCTTCCTGTCCATCTTGACCCTGTCTCACCTCTTTCTGAAAAGCTGCACGGCATTCTTCCTTCCTCAACTTCCACCACCTGATTCTCTGCTCCACCTTTGTCTTCTTAATCTTCCTACCCGCTACCAGAGTCATCCTACACACCACCATCCTATGCTCTTGAGCTACACTCTCCCACCACAACCTTACAATCAGGAACCTCCTTCAGATTGAATTGTCTCCACAAAATATAATCCACCTGCGTGCTCCTACCTCCGCTCTTGTATGTCGCTCTATGTTCCTCTCTTTTTTGGAAATAAGCGTTCACCACTGCGAAATATAGTACAATACAAATACGGCTCATATTTGGGTACTAACATAAGACTTGTTAAATTTCCGATAAGTCTTCACATCCCTTGTTGGACCCGTTGTTTAGGTCGTACACATTATGAAGTTAAACACGTTCGATGCTTTTTCAACAGCACTGTTTTATCACAAATGCTAATCGTTGTTAGCCAGCTAAGCTAATGCGGTTTAAATTGGTATAAGTAAGTAAGTACTCACGGTCCTCATTGTAAACGAAATTTAGGTTTTGCAGGTTGTGTAGGTAATCACTCTTGAATGTTTACCTCCTCAGCAAATACTTGATTACAAACGTTACTTGATTTTCCGGAGCTAGGCTAGGTTAGGCTAGGCTGTGCAGCTTCAACACGAACTTCAACTGCTCCAATTTGGTTACTAAAGTTATACAGATGATGATTTTAGTCCATTGAATTCGTCACCAGGGGCGTTCCACGTCGAGTGCTCACAACATTTGGTCCAAATTCAGCAGGATGTCGTGATTGAACGATCTCGCAGGTCGGAGCCTCTTCGAATTTTTGTCACCAGTTCGGAAACTGGAAGCCAACCTTGTATAAAGTATTTCAACTATACATGTATTTCTACTATGCAGTTTATTATCAAGAAAAGCTAAAAAAAAAAGATGTTTCAAAAAAACTTGTTAGGCTTGGAACGCATTATTTCATTTTCCATTAATTGTAATGGGAAAATGCGCTTCGGATTTCAACTGTTTCACTTTTCACCCAGCCTACTGGAACGGTTGTGGTCGAGAACCGAGGAAGCACTGTACTTTGTCACTGAATATATGCCAATGACAGGATTGTGTTCTTACCTGTTTAATGTGACTTCTGTTTTCGGACATCACTGGTCAGCTCCTTCCATCTGTGAACGGTTTTCCACGCTTTTTTTTATCTCCCAGGTTGCAACAAAACTTGCAGCAGTAGTGGAGTTTGGAGATTGAATTGAATGGAGATTGCGCTCCTTTAATTTCTCCAGAAGTAATGCAATTGCATTTTTTTCTCTTTCCCAACTAGATACTCAGCTGCAAATGTAACATGACTTCCCTGTAAATGTCTTTCCACATTACTCTTTTTATTTGGCAACTTCTTGCTACAAAGCAAACATTCAGGCAATCCTTTCGCATTGGTCTTCTTCTTCTTTTCCTTTCGGCTTGTCCCATTAGGGGTCGCCACAGCGTGTCATCTTTTTATCTTTCGGAATCATTTGCATTCATTACCAACCTTCCACATTGGTAATGAATGCAAATGATTCGGTCCAAGAAACGTTTTATCCTGTGTTCTCCTCAGTTGTTTTTTTCTCTTTTTCCCCTTGGGCTCCATGGCCCATCACACAGCCGCCGGTTTGTTTACAACAGCCACCTGCCCAGCATCCTGCCCTGCTGATAAAAACGTACTTTGCAAGCTATGACGCAAATGTTCGCTGACAGAAATGTTGAAGTTTATTCTTAACATTCTTACAGCATTGAAAGATATTAAGAATGTTTGTGTCATGTTTGTCCTCCTACAGAAATCATTATATATATATATATATATATATATATATATATATATATTTCCATTTTCAAACATATTTGAAAAAGCTCCAGGGCGCCACCAGGGCAGCGCTAAAGAACTGCTTGGGGCTCTAGAGCCCGGGTTGCCGACCCCCAGCCTAATTGATCAAACAGCCACATTCAAACGCAAAGCCCAAAAAATCAGACAAGATCTACCAATTTTGTCGACTTTTGTTTTTAAGCATTAACTCATTAAGAAGACAAAGATGACATTCATACAAATTGATAATAAAAACAGATTTTTCTGTTTTAAAATTACCAATTCCTAAAGGACTAACTATTGCAAAACAGTGAAATTTAGTGTCTGTAATTCATATTTTGTTGTTGTTAAAGGATTGCTCCGCTCATTCACTGAAAAATTAAAAACCTTAATCTGAGAGGTCATGTACTGTACCTTGAAAATGTGAGGTTAATCCAATGTCATTTAATAGTGTTTTGAGAATATTTTTATTGGCAATTGTGAATTTTCATGGGTGCCACCATTTAGGCAAGTCACATGACCTACCTGCGTGGATGTGACGTATTCTATGCATAAACAAAGAAATCATAGCCGTTTTGTAGTGTCATCACATGCATTACCACCACCGTCGGACACGTGAAAACGTCCTACTACTTCTTCTTTTCCTTTCGGCTTTTCCCGTTTGGCGTTGCCACAGCGTGTCATCTTTTGCCATCTTAGCCTATCTTCTGCATCTTCCTCTCTTACCCCAACTGCCCTCGTATCTTCCCTCACCACATCCATAAACCTTCCCTTTGGTTTTCCTCTCGCTCTTTTGCCTGGCAGCTCCATCCTCAGCACCCTTCCACCAATATACTCACTCTCTCGCCTCTGAACATGTCCAAACCATCGAAGTCTGCTCTCTCGAATCTTGTCTCTAAAACATCCAACTTTGGCTGTCCCTCTAATGAGCTCATTTCTAATCCTATCCAACCTGCTCACTCAGAGCGTGAAAACTTCCTACTGTATCGCAAAATTTTTCCGTAATTCGAATAGAAATAATCCGAGGAAAGCTCGGTGGCATGTTCTGACAAATAAGTGCCCAGTAAGAAAAAGAAAGATTTAAGGACCCAGTGGCTAGCGAAGTTTGGTTGCCCTGAGCCGTACCACAAACAGGCCAGGTTATGCAGTGAACATTTTGTGCACTGTTACATGTGAATTTAGACCTACGTCCCCTTTGCTTAAACTAGCAAAATCCGACAAGGCAGTTGTATTGCATTTCAGACAATTTAATCACACACAAAACACAAACACAATAAAATAACAAACCCAAAATAGAAGTTCAAAGACAGAGTAGTTGAGCCAAAACGGCGAATACTCACCACCGTTGAACGAATGTTCCCAAACAGGCTAATGTTCCTTCCAGCGAATATTCCAAGTTAGGGAATGTTCTAGAAATGTCCAAATGTTCAAAGACGAAAGGCAGCAGGCGTCCCTGTAGTTTGTTCCAACCAGTGTACCTTGTCCCATAGCAGCGGTGCAGTGTGAATAAGCCCCGTTGACGGTCTTTCTCGTCCTTATGTAGGCGCTCCTTGGAACATTTCAGAATCCCGCATCACAAAGGTTCCGCGTCATAACAACTTAAAAGTATGAAAGGAAACCGCATCATAATAACTAGCCTAAACGCACTCCAAAATCGATAGGATTGATGAATGGTGTGTCCCGCATGTCTACCTCTGAGTAGTCAGAGGTTCGACGTCATTGCCGTCCGAATAGTTATCCCAATATTCACCATTATTTACAGCCACACGTTCAAATTTGTATGGATGTAGTCCTCCGTCTTCCCGATCAACGATACTATTTCTTCATCAGATGAGGATAAATCAGGGTTATAAATCAGTGCTATGATTGTGTAGGAATTGATCTATAACCAAGCCTTTGTTTATGCACATGATACCTCACTTCCTGTTTTTTTAAGTCATGTGGTCTCGTAAAAATAGTCAAAATGGCGCCGACCATACAAAAATGTTGATTACTTGGTTAAAAGAGCGCATTAAAGTTATTTATTCAATTTTTTTACTAGAATTTACTAGATATACTATATATTTATAATGGTTAATCGGCATTTCATCGAGGTAAGCAATGAGTGGAGCATTCCTTTAAGGGACCAAAAGGAAGATATTGTATACAGTTTAGTCTTTCTGAGGTGACATTGTGGACAACTCAAATCCCAACCCCACCCGTGTGGAGCTTGGATGTTCTCCCTGTTTCTCTGTGGCTTTTCTCCTGACACTTTGGTCTCCTCCCACATTCCCAAAACATTCATAGTAGGTTAATTGAAGTCAAAGTCAAAATTGCCCAAATGATGAATGTGAGTTCTTTTTCTATGTGCCCTGCGATTGGCTGGAAACCAATTTTGGGTGCACCCTGCCTCCTGCCCGAAGATAGCTGGGATAGGGCACTCCTGTAACCCTTGTGAAGTTAAACTGCTCAGAAAATGGATAGAGGAATAGTCTGTATTAATTGTCTGATTGATTAGAATTTTACTCTGCCAAGTTTTAGCATCAGGCTGAAAAAAAAACACTCATTGGAAAGGCCATTCCTTATCTTCATCTCTGTCTGCATCCACTTTCTTTGTTGTTGTCATTTTTCATCTTCCCCCATCATATTTATCCAGTCTTGTCTTCATCTTTCTCTTCCTGACTACTCACGACAAAGCATATGACATGTACTCCAGGTTGGATATAAAAGAAGGTCGAAAAGGAGCTCTACAGGTTGGCCAGACAGAGGGATAGAGATGGGAAGGATGTGCAGCAAGTAAAGGTGATTAAGGATAGTGATGGAAATATGTTGACTGGTGCCAATAGTGTACTAAGCAGATGGAAAGAGTACTTTGAGAGGTTAATGAATGAAGAAAATGGGAGAGAAGGTAGAGTAGAAGAGGCAAGCGTGAATGACTGGGAAGTGGCTTTGATTAGTAAGAGAGAAGTTAGAAAGGCACTGAAAAGAATGGAAAAATGGAAAACACTTGGTCCCGATGACATACCTGTGGAGGTAGTTTGGTAAGGTGGCTGTGGAGTTTTTGACCCAGGTATTTAATAGAATACTTGTGGGAGAGAAGATGCCAGAAGAATGGAGGAAAAATGTGCTAGTCCCCATTTTTAAGAAAGAAGCCAATATTCAGAACTGTGGAAACTACAGAGGAATGAAGATGTCACACAATGAAGTTATGGGAAAGAGTAGTGGAGGCTATACTCAGGACAGAAGTAAGTTTCTACGAGGAATAGTATGGTTCCATGCCTAGAAAGAGTACCACAGATGCACTTATTTGCCTTGAGGATGCTTGTGGAAACGTACAGAGATCAGAAGGAGCTACATTGAGTCTTTGTAGACCGAGAGAAAGCCTAGGATATAGTACCAAGAGAGGAACTGTGGTATTGCATGCGCAAGTCTGGTGAGGCGAAGAAATATGTTAGAATAGTACAGGACATGTATGAGGGCAGCAGAACAGCGGTGAGGTGTGCTGTTGGTGTGTCAGAACAATTCAAGGTGGAGGTGGGACTGCATTAGGGTTCTGTGCTGAGGCCCTTCCTGTTTGCGGTAGTAATGGATAGGCTGACAGACGAGGTTAGACTGGATTCCCCTTGTACCATGATGTTCGCAGATGATATTGTGATCTGCAGTGAAAGTAGGTAACAGGCAGAGGGACCATTAGAAAGATGGAGGTACGCACTGGAAAGGAGAGGAATGAAGATTTGCCGAAGGAAAACAAAATATACAGTATGTGTGTGAATGAGAGGGGCAGAGGAGGAAGAGTGAAGTGCTTCAGGGAGAGAAGATAGCAAAGGTGGACGACTTCAAATACTTGGGGTCAACAATACAGAGCAATGGAGTCTGGTAAGGAATTGAAGAAATGGGTCCAAGCGGTGTGGAACAGCTGGCGGATGGTTCCTGGTGTTTCTATGTGACAGAAGAGTATCCGCCAGGGTGAAGGGCAAAGTTTATAAAACAGTGGTGAGGCCGGCCATGATGTACAGATTAGAGACGGTGGCCCTGAAGAAACATCAGGAAGCAGAACTGGAGGTAGCAGAAATAAAGATGCTGAGGTTCTCGCTTGGTGTGAAGAGGTTGGATAGGATTGGAAATGAGCTCATTAGATGGACAGCCAAAGTTGGATGTTTTGGAGACAAGGTGAGAGAGAGCAGACTTCAATGTTTGGACATGTTCAGAGGCGACAGAGTGAGTATGTTGGTAGAAGGGTGCTGAGGATGGAGCTGTCAGGCAAAAGAGCGAGAGGAAGACCGAAGAAAAGTTTGATGGATGTTGTTAAGGAGGATATGAGGACAGTGGGTGGGAGGAGGATGCACGAGATACGCTTATATGGAAAAAGATGACACGCTGTGGCGACCCCTAACAGGACAAGCTGAAAGAAAAAGAAGATTTTAAAATTTTTTGGAAACACAGACATCTTTTTGAGGTAAATCAACTTTATTTTAACAAATAAGGGGTGAAACTATTTATCTCCAACATGTTTTATTTCCTCCCTCATCCCTCTGTGCTCAGTGCCAAGACTGAGATAAACGGTTATCTCACAAAGAGGACAAACAAAGCCCATCTGAAACCTTGAGGAGGAAGTCAATCTGCCCCCATCCAGGAAACACTTCTGAGAGGAGAGCCAGCAGAGACGAGAATCTTCCCCAACCCCCCAAATCACTGACAGGCCTTCCTCCTCCCTATCTCCTTCCTCTCCTCACCTGAAATTTACTGAGAAGATAATAGACCAGATCAACACTGGACTCAGATTTAGCCCTGAGCCCAATCCCTTTTTGTCACCCATAACCGCCCCCGCACTCGAGCGGCCAAATGTCCCCCAATGAGTCCTGTCCCCACCTCTACACCGCCATCTTGTTCTATCCCCCCAGTCTATGTAATAAATATGTGGAGGCTCCAGGGTGTGACTGTTACAGCAATCATGATTTTTCACAAGACAAAATAAGACCCTGTTCATTAGAAGGTTTTAAAATTTCTATACTTTTAGGTGACAGTGGGAGAAATGTGGCTGTCAAAACACAGAAAGCAGTACTCTAAAAGATCTCTAGTACCTTGTGTCCACAGTCTGCCCCCAAACATGAGGGGATACACAATAACTCTAAAACACTTAAACTGGCTTTATTAATCAGGTTTTTAACTGTGAAAACATTTCTATTTAATGATTATTTCATTAATTAAATTAGCTAGATCAAAATAACAGTCAAACTGCTCTCATCGAGTCAATTCCTCCTGATTATACTTTTTTTCAGGAGGTGAACCGGGGAGGGTGGGGGGTTGCAGTCTTATTTAATTAATCATTTCAATCTCAGCAGTTATCTCCTGGAAATTCTCAATCTTTTGAATGTGTGGCTATGCAGTTGAAGGCCTCATCCAGAGGCTTGTTTCTTAATGCTTACAGGGTCCTTAAATACTGTGCAGACTTTTTGGATGACTTCAGCGAACTTCTGTCTGTAATTTGTGTGGATTTCAACTGTGTGATTATTGTCTGTGATTTTAACATCCATGTAGACAATGTTCAGGAGAAAGGAACGAAAGACCTGAGTAACATTCTGGACAACTTTGGGCTGAGCCAACATGTAACAGAGGCTATGCAGAATAGGGGGCCCGCACACGAGACTTACTGATCTCTCAGGGTCTGAACATTTTAAATGTTCCTGTGTCTGATGTGGGCCTGTCTAATTACTCCTGTGTTTTCTTTGAGAGTACAATTTCAGCGCACACAAACGTCTCATCAAAGAGTGATCACAAAATGATGTTTAACTGAAAAGACAACTGTGAAATCTTTCATCAGATCTTCTACCTGTCCAGGGATTCAGTCAATGAGCTAGTCCGGAGCTTCAATGCTAAAATGTTCAACATTATGGACACTATTGCTCCCATTAAGGTAAAGGTTATCTCTGGAAGGAAGAAGTCTCCAAGGCCAGTGAAAGTCCTCCAAATTTTCCCGGAATTCCGGATTTTAAAAATTGAGAAAAAATTGCCTAAAATTAATCCGGATATTAGTTGACAACATTGAACGAACATGCGTTTGAGTTGGTTGTTTTGCTTTCACGAGCGTAGCCATGTTGAGGCACTAACGCTAGTAACAGTAACGCCCCCCTCCCCATGCATTCTCTCAAGACGTCGCTTATTTTGTGTGGTCTTGACATTAATTTACGTGTTTATTTCATAAACGTTGTTAACTAAACGAGCATGCTCCAAAACAACCGTTATTCACCCGGAAACGGGAAATGCAAGTTAACCGTACTGAGTATGTACGGAGCATGTACAAAAGCGCATGTTCAGAACTGCTTCACGTAATGGGAGCGCATTTACGTCGAATGTCATCAACATTATGAGCCATATCAAAGGAAATTCAGTTCCACCAGGCGTGCTCATTGCATCGATCGCGAGGCAGTGTGACGGCGTTTTAAAAAAAAAAAAAAAAAAAAAAAAAAAAGACTATCATCCACTTCGCCGCTTGATTCAGGTGTGTTCAATACGTCGAGCGCGTGTACATAAAGGCACATTCTTTCAAGCCGGCTTCCTATTTATGGCAGTCCCGTGGTGCGAACCCCCTCTCACGACAATACATCACGATTGCAGACAGGAATGTTTGTTCCAATGTATCGCAAGCTTATTGCCACTAACGCTGATTATGTTGAATTAAACTTTCAACATCTTCAAAACATTACGAGTCTAGACCGTTCATGTTTATTCCTTGACAGGCCAGTGCATTTAACTTTTCTTCAGATAGAGTTTGTCAGATTTATTGATGAATAATTTTAAATACCGTTTTATATCATGTTCTACTAATATCAGTTGAAATTAGAAATGATCATTTCTGTTTGAAGTTTTAGTTTTCTAGTTTAGTTATGTATTTGTTTATTTTATTTTTAATTTACAGTTATGTTATATTACTCCAGTAAGTTATTTTAAGGCTATCCCTAATCACACCCGGAACTTTATCTGTGAGCAGGATGAACCACACCCGTACATTTATCAAATGTGAGTGACTGTGTGTGTGTGTGTGGTGTGTGTGTGTGTGTGTGTGTGTGTGTGTGTGTCTGTGTGTGTGTGTATATATATATATATATATAATATATATATATATATAAAAGGCAACTGATTATACTATTAGTATTACTAAATCTATATCAAAGATAGTGAGCAATGTGGTCGAGTGTATCAGTACAACGTGACGTAACAAGTTTGAGGCTATAACGTTAACAGTAATTACTACATGTTTTGCTGTACGGTGTAGAAATTCTAGGATATATTTTCGTGTATATTCTATATACTATAATATGTATAGTGTGGGGAAAAGGACAATTTTAGATGTCTTTTTACTGAATAGTTCACTTAATTCATTTGTCTTGAGATAAGATCACATATTTTAAGCATATTTTAATGACAAATGTGATTTTGTGCCATCCAGTGATAGGAGGATGGGAAGCAAAAAAAATCTGGGCTTGCCCCTTGGGGAACTTCTGTCCAATTTTTTTTTTTGGTCAGGACTTACAAATTTTACTTTCTATTTTTGTCTGAATTTTGTTCACAGATATTGCAAGAATGCACTACACCCATCCATTTTTTTCAAAAATTTCCCCTAGTGCTCACATTTCTATTTTCGGGAATTTTCACTAAAGTCCACTTTCATCACTACAAGGCAAAGTTGTCCACTCTTGTAGACTCTCAGAAGGCTGAACACAGATGGAAGAAAACAAATCTCCAGGTTCATTATAATATCAATAAAGAAAAACGTCACTCTTATAATTTACAACTGAGAAATGCAAGTAAGTCCTACTTCTCCATAATCAAAAATAATCATAAAGCTCAAGCCGTATTTCCCACAGTTGACAGGCTAAGAAACCGCCGTGTGTCAGTTGCAATTAAACGTCATTCATTTTTGCAATGACTTTGCCAAATTCTTCACAGACAAACCGAAACATTCGACAAGCAGTTGGTACACCAGCAGCAGATTCAACATATTAGCGTCTTCTTTTCCTTTCTTCTTGTCCCATTAGGGGTCGCCACAGCGTGTCATCTTTTTCCATCTCCTGCATCTTCCTCTCTAACCCCAATTGCCCTCATGTCTTCCCTCACCACATCCATAAACCTTCTCTTTGGTCTTCCTCTCGCTCTTTTGCCTGGCAGCTCCATCCTCAGCACCCTTCTACCAATATACTCACTCTCTCGCCTCTGAACATGTCCAAACCATCGAAGTCTGCTCTCTCGAACCTTGTCAGCAAAACATCCAACTTTGGCTGTCCCTCTAATGAGCTCATTTCTAATCCTATCCAACCTGGTCACTCCGAGTGAGAACCTCAACATCTTCATTTCTGCCACCTCCAGTTCTGCTTTCTGTTGTTTCTTCAGTGTCACCATCTCTAATCCGTACATCATGGCCGGCCTCACCACTGTTTTGTAAACTTTGCCCTTCATCCGAGCAGAGACTCTTCTGTCACATAACACACCAGACACCTTTCGCCAGCTGTTCCAACCGACTTGGACCCGTTTCTTCACTTTCTTACCAAACTCACCATTGCTCTCGATTGTTGACCCTAAATATTTGAAGTCGTTCACCCTCGCTATCTCTTCTCCCTGTAGCCTCACTCTTCCCCCTCCACTTTTCTCATTCACGCACATATATTCTGTTTTACTTCGGCTAATCTTCATTCCTCTCCTTTCCAGTGCATGTCTCCATCTTTCTAATTGTTCCTCTGCATGCTCCCTGCTTTCACTGCATATCACAATATCAACTGCGAACATCATGGTCCAAGGTGATTCCAGTCTAACCTCATCTGTCAGCCTATCCATTGCCACTGCAAACAGGAAGGGGCTCAGAGCTGATCCCTGATGCAGTCCCACCTCCACCTTAAATTCCTCTGTCACACCTAAGGCACACCTCACCATTGTTCTCCTGCCATCATACATGTCCTGTACTATTTTAACATACTTCTCTGCCACACCAGACTTACGCATGCAGTACCACAGTTCCTCTCTTGGTACTCTGTCATAGGCCTTCTCTCGATCCACAAAGACACAATGTAGCTCCTTCTGACCTTCTCTGTACTTTTCCACGAGCATCCTCAAGGCAAATAATGCATCTGTGGTACTCTTTCTAGGCATGAAACCATACTGTTGCTCGCAGATACTTACTTCTGTCCTGAGTCTAGCCTCCACTACTCTTTCCCATAACTTCATTGTGTGGCTCATCAACTTTATTCCTCTATAGTTCCCACAGCTCTGAACATCCCCTTTGTTCTTAAAAATGGGAACTAGCACACTTTTCCTCCATTCTTCAGGCATCTTTTCGCCCGCTAATATTCTGTTGAATAAGTTGGTCAAAAACTCCAAAGCCATCTCTCCAAATTGCTTCCATACCTCTACCGGTATGTCATCAGGACCAACTGCCTTTCCATTTTTCATCCTTTGTAGTGCCTTTCTGACTTCCCCCTTAGTAATCATTTCCACTTCCTGGTCCTTCACTCTTGCCTCTTCAACTCTTCCTTCTCTCTCATTTTCTTCATTCATCAACTTCTCAAAGTATTCTTTCCATCTATTTAGCACACTACTGGCACCAGTCAACACATTTCCATCTCTATCCTTAATCACTCTTACCTGCTACACATCCTTCCCATCTCTATCCCTCTGTCTGGCCAACCTGTAGAGATCCTTTTCGCCTTCTTTCGTGTCCAACCTGGTGTACATGTCTTCATATGCCTCTTGTTTAGCCTTTGCCACCTCTACTTTTGCCCTACGTCGCATCTCAATGTACTCCTTTCGCCTCTCGTCAGTCCTCTCAGTGTCCCACTTCTTCTTCGCTAATCTCTTTCCTTGTATGACTCCCTGTATTTTGGGGTTCCACCACCAAGTCTCCTTCTCCCCTTTCCTACCAAAAGACACACCAAGTACTCTCCTGCCTGTCTCTCTGATCACCTTGGCTGTCGTCGTCCAGTCTTCCGGGAGCTTCGGTTGTCCATCGAGAGCCTGTCTCGCCTCTTTCCGGAAGGCCGCACAACATTCTTCCTTTCTCAGCTTCCACCACATGGTTCTCTGCTCTACCTTTGTCTTCTTAATCTTCCTACCCACCACCAGAATCATCCTACATACTACCAACCTATGCTGTCGAGCTACACTCTCCCCTACCACTACTTTACAGTCAGTAACCTCCTTCAGATTACATCGTCTGCACAAAATATAATCCACCTGCGTGCTTCTACCTCCGCTCTTTTAGGTCACGATATGTTCCTCCCTCTTCTGGAAATAAGTGTTCACTACAGCCATCTCCATCCTTTTTGCAAAGTCCACCACCATCTGTCCCTCAAAGTTCCTTTCCTGGATGCCGTACTTCCCCATCACTTCTTCATCGCCCCTGTTTCCTTTACCAATATGTCCATTACAGTCTGCACCAATCACAACTCTCTTGCTGTCTGGGATGCTCACAATTACTTCACCTAGTTCCTTCCAGAATTTCTCTTTCAAATATGATAAATAAATGTGAATCTTCTAATATGAGCCGTTCATTCAACATGTGTTCACAAAAAAAACGGTTTAAACAACATGACACAGTTTTAGCCCATTAATAGCAAAGACCTGGAGGATACTTTACGTCAATTGAAGTCTTCTTCTTGCTGTCTACACATTTTGCCAACAATTTTTTTCAAAAAGATTTCAGTCTGATTTGTTATTGATCTTGAACATGTCTTGAATGTCAGATGTGTTTCCAGACCCTCTAAAAACAGCTGTATTAAACCAATCCTTAAAAAGGACAATCTTGATAAGACGCAAATGAACAACTGCAGGTCAATGTCAAATCCCCCATTTTTATGTAAATGTGGTTTTTGAACAGTTTTTTTTTTTTTAAACCTAAAATGACTGCTATGATGCCCTCTAGACAGGTTTAAAACAGCACCATAGCACTGAGACTGCTCTGACTACAGTTTTTAATGACATATGTCTGAATACAGACGATGGGAAAATGTTAGTCTTAGTTTTACTGGATCTCAGTATCGCATTTGATGTAGTTGACCACAATATACTCCTCAAACGACTGGAGAACTGGGCAGGTCTTTCCCGAACTGCTAAACTGGTCCAAAACTTACATAGAGAGCAGGAAGTACTTTGTGACAATAGGCTACTTCACATTTGAGAAAAAAGAATGACGTGGAGTTCCCAAAGGTTCAATTCTGGGACTTTTGTGTTTAACTTCTACATGCTCCCACTTTCACAGATTATAAAGAAAAAAAAAAACCTCACAGATATATATTACAATGTCACCAGGAGACCAAGCCCCTGTACAGCCTCTTGGTAAATTTATTGAGGAAATTAATGACTGGATGTGTCACAACTTTCTCCACCTAAACAAAAACTGAGGTAATTGTTTTGGAGTCAAAGACAAACGATCACAGGTCAACATAGATCTCTAATCTATACACTTTAGTACGACCAACCAGGGCAGAAATCTGGGTGTAGTAATGGACCTGGACCTAAATTTGGAAAAACACATCAAAGCTGTTACAGTCAGGCTACTATTGCCTTAAGAACATCTATCCATCGATTTTCTGAGCTGCGTATCCTCATGAGTGCCGCGGGAGTGGTGAAGTCTATTCCAGATGGCACGGGGAGAACATGCAAACTCCACACAGGCGGGGCCAGGATTTGAACCCTGGTCCTCAGAACTGTGACGCCAACGCACACCTTAAGAATATATCAAGGTTAAAAGACTTGTCTCATCAGAATCCAGAAAAACTAGTCCATGTACCACATTTTCACGGCTATAAGGCGCACCGTATTAAAAGCCTCAAATGCGGGTGCAATACCAGTATTTAACACACATACAAGGCGCACCGTATTATTACGTGCAGTCAGGGTGGCGCTTGCGAGACAGTGAGGCACAATTGCACCTTTTATTTATTTTTTTTTAAGCAGAAGAACAAGCCTAAGCTTTTTCTCCCATTACGAGCGTGGGAAGCGA